>NC_142930.1:85139854-85142354 GCF_046866305.1 Octopus bimaculoides | reverse complement strand
TACACAGACAGTTAGATAGATAGATAGATAGATAGATAGATAGATAGATAGATAGATAGATAGATAGATAGATAGGAAGTTAGATATATAAATAGAGAGATAAATAGATAGTTAGATGGATACACAGACAGGTAGATAGATAGATAGATAGATAGGAAGTTGGATATATAAACAGAGAGATAAATAGATAGTTAGACAGATAGACAGACAGATAGATAGATAGATAGATATATCAGAGAAAAGAGTGTGAGGAGAGGAGAAAGTGAATGGAAAGAGATTAAAGGTAAGGAAGTGAGAGAGATAAAACTGCAAATGAGAAAGAATAAGTTAAGATTGGGATGGTAAGCAAAGAATATTACTAATATAGAGGTGGCGTTTCTCTGCAAACCAACTGGGACCATGAAACTTGCTTAACTAACTACACAGAGGAATTTACCGACATTAATCAGAGATAGATAGAAAACAATAGATGAATAAAAATACAATAAAATAAATAAATAAATAAATATATGTATGTAGAACTGATAACGATGCTAATCTTAGTCAAAGAGTCTCAAGATCTTATTTCTCATCCAACCAACACTATATTCCAAACATCAACCTTTACATATGTGTGTGTGTGGTGTGTTTGTGTATAATACATACATATATATATATATATATATATATATATATATACATACATGTATATATATATAAATCTCTATACATAAATCTATATATATATATATATTTATATATATATATATATATGTATGTATATATATGTCTGTGTATGTCTATATAAATCTTTATAAATATATATATATATATATATATATATATATATATATATATATGTATGTATATATACATATATATATATATATATATATTAGTATATATCTATAGACATATATATATTCATATATATTATACACACACGCACACATATATGTATATCTACATATTTACATATACATATACGCCCTACAAACTCATGCACTCTAGTTACCCAATGCACCACATAAACACACCACTAACACCACTTACAGCAGCAACTCTTGTACCACTGCCACCACCAATTATCGAGGGGGTGAATGAAAGTCAGCAGAATATTGGGGAAGAGATGTCCTGATAAAAGATATTTGTTACCTCTCTTACCCTGATCACACTCACTCTCTCCCTCTCTCTCTCTCTATTTCGCTCTCTCTTACCATTGTATGGTTTAGATGGTTCAAGATTAACAAAGTGGGGTCTTCATATTTATGTCTGTAAGAACAGAGAGGGATTTTCATTTTGTTTTCTACAAAGGAGTCAGCAGATGAAATATATACATATATGTGTATGCATATGTGTATATACATATACATAAATATATGTGTGTGTATATATATATATATATATCATATATATATATATGTATATATATATATATATATATACATATATATATGAGTATATATATATATATATATATGTATGTATGTATATGTATGCGAATTCTCCCTATATATATATATATATATATATCATATGTATTTTTTCAGGTATGTATATGTTTGCATATATGTACATACATATATGTATGTATATATATATATATATATATATATATATATATATATATATATATATATGTATCTGCATATATATATATATATATCATGTTTATTTATATATATGTGTGCGTAAGTATATCTCTATATGTATGTATGTAAGTATGCATACGCATATACACGCATTGATGAGGATGCTAGAAGAGTGAAACTGACAAAGGTTTCAGATGTTCACAACAGATCTGCATTCAATCAACACTGGCCCTTTCAGTACCCATCAGCATGACAATGGTAATTTCCAAGTTGGTCTATTACTTTTCTCTGTGTGTGTGTGTGTGTGTATGTATGTATGTGTGTCTATGCATGTGTGTATGCGTATGTATGTGTATGTGTGTGTATGTGTTTGTGCATGTGTGTGTATGTGTGTCTCTATGCATGTGTATGTGTGTGTATGTGAATGTGTGTGAATGTGTGTGTATGTATGTGTATGTATGAGTGCATGTGTGTGAGTATGTGTGTGTATTGTTATGTATGTGTATGCGTGTATGCATGTGTTTGTGTGTGTGCATGTGTGTGTATGTGTGTTTCTATGCATGTGTATATGTATGTGTATGCATATGTATGTGTACATGTGTGTATGTGCGTTTATATGTTTGTGTATGTACATGTGTATGTGAGCATGCATGTGTGTTGTAATGTGTGTGTGCATGTGTGTATGTGTGCATGCATGCATGACATAGGTGCACATGTGGTTGAAGCACAGGCATGGCTGGGTGGTAAGAAGTAAACCTCCCAATCACTTGATTTCTGGTTCAGTTACACTGCATGATGTCCTTTGCTAAAATGTCTTGTCTATTTTGTATCCTTTCACTTCATTTATTGGGTTGGCAACAAAGTTCACACGATTTTTTTAAATTTTAGAATCTATTTTTTTCGAGAATTCTGTTTTTGAATCATAGTTA
>NC_142930.1:85132354-85134854 GCF_046866305.1 Octopus bimaculoides | reverse complement strand
AAAAATGATTTGTAATTAAAGTCTGTTAGAAAATGAAAATAACAATTGAAATAATTAAAAAAAAAAAACAAATAAAATATTTAAATGAAAATTAAATTGGAATAAAATAAACACTAAAGAATTAAGATATTTTAAAATAATAAAAAGAACACCACCAATCGGGAAAAAAAGCAACAAGATTTTGATTGAAATCTAGTTGTTACTGTTGTTGCATCAAAGTAAAAGTAAAATATATATAACAAGTAAAAATATCAGAGTTAATAGAAGAATGGAACTAAAGAAGAACACAAAAACATTTTTTAAAAAAATAGTAATTAAGAAAAAGGGAAAGATCAGAGAAATAACCATTTCAGCAGATGTTGAAACAGTTAAGAAGAAAATCTCTGTAACAATTAAAGATAGAATAATACTAAATGTGTTTCGATGACCAAAACTCCAACGTAATTAACAACAAAACAACACTGAATCACACGTACATATTCTTACACATATGCTCACATACACACACACACATTATACATACACATAAACTTTCACTTGTTCGTATATGCATACAGCTGCACACTCGTACAAGTACAAATGTGCATATACATCTATGTGCGTTTATATGTGTGGAAACCAAGACGGTAAGAGACAAAGAGAAAGATCAAATGGGTGAGTTAATATGGAAATAGAGGGGTACATAAATGTGGAAAATGAAATAGATAGATAAATAGAGAGAGAAAGAGAGAGAGATTCAGATGGATACATAAGCAGTTCGATAGGAAGATCGAGATAGATACTACGACGGACAGAAAGATAAAGAGACACAGAGAGAGAGATGGTGAGAGGTAGACAGATATAAATAGAAAGAAAGAGGGATATAGATCGATAGAAAGAGCGTGAGACAGAATGACAAACAAACAGATATATATATATATATATATATATGTGTGTGTAATGTATATGTATATATATGTACATGCATTTAGATATATAGTTGGAGAGACAGAGACAGACAGATAGAAAGGAAAATAGAAAAGCAGAGATAAATAGACGGTCAGTCATATAGATAGGTTGATAAAAATATGTGAATATATCAACAGGCAGATAGATAGGTAGATAGATAAATAGATAGATAGATTGGGAGAGGGAGAGAAAGACAGAGAGAGAGATAAGATAAGTAGACACATAGATACATAGGTAGGTATATATATGGGTAGATAAATAGATATGTGTATAGATAGATTTGTGGGTAGATAGATAGACAGACAGAGACAGACTGATAGACAGACAGACAGACAGATAGATAGATAGATAGATAGATAGATAGACAGAGAAAAAGAGAAAGAAAGAAAAATAGATAGATAGATAGATAGATAGATAGATAGATAAACAGGTAGATAGACAGATAGATACAGAGAAAAAGAAAACGAGAAAGAAAGAGAAGATAGATAGATAGATAGATAGATAGATAGATAGATAGATAGATAAATAGATAGATAGACAGAGAAAAAGAGAAAGAAAGAAAAATAGATAGATAGATAGATAGATAGATAAACAGGTAGATAGACAGATAGATACAGAGAAAAAGAAAACGAGAAAGAAAGAGAAAAGAGATAGATAGATAGATAGATAGATAGATAGATAGATAGATAGACAGATAGGTAGATAAGACAAAAGTGTAAGCAAAAGAATAGATTAAATATGGATAGACCAAAAGAATGATGGAAAGTGAAAGAGATGTAAGATAAAGAGAAGAAAAATTACAGCCTGGAGCAGAGATGAGAAGGATGATAATGTTTATGATGATGACAATGTAGGCTACGAAGATCATGATGATAAGTCAATGATTATAACAGCATTGAAGACAATAATAACAACAACAATGCTGTCATCATCATCATCATCATGACATCATTGACAGAAGTGATAAGGATGATGATGATGATGATAAGATGGTAATGTACTCATGATGATTATCATGATGGTGATAATCATGACAACTCTGTCAACAGCCATGATGATGGTGATGATGATGATGATGATGATGATGAAATGATGATGATTGTGGTGGTGGTGGCGGTGGTGGTAGTGGTGGATGTGGTGGGGGTGAGCATTATCATCATCATCTTCAATCTCATCATAATAACAATGATGATGACGAGGATGCTGATAATAAGAGTGATGACAATGATAATGATGATGGTGAAGACAATAATGATGAAGATAATGATGTTGATGATGACGACGATGATAAAGATGACGACAAATGTGATGACAAAGATGTTGAAGAACCATGATTGTGGTGTTGCCAGTGACGATGTGAAAGAGAGGGGACAGGAGAGACGAGCAGGGGAGGAAAAAGTTTAGGAGGAGGAAAAAAATTAATTATCCAAATTTAAACAAAGACGCACTTAACAAATTAAAGAAAACTAAGGTTAATAAAAAAAAAACAACCGAAAACAACATAAATGAAACATCGCAAAACCACATGCACAGATACAACAACAACATCAAC
>NC_142930.1:85110614-85131854 GCF_046866305.1 Octopus bimaculoides | reverse complement strand
TATGCATGTATATAATACATGTCTGAATAAATATTTATTATACATGTGCATTTGTTCTCTTCCTCTATGTGTTTGTGCGTGTGTGTGTATCTATATATATATATATATTTGTACATATATACACACACACATATATGTGTGTATATACACACATAAGTATGTATATACATATATATATATATATATATACATACACACATACATATACACACACATTCATGAATGCTTGCATTTGTGCATGTGTGTGTAGTTGTGTGTAGCGTACATACATACATACACATGAGAACAAAGGAAGAACTAATCAGACATCACTAAAATTCATCAAATAATCACCAGAGAATGTAACCACTACATATTTAGCAAATGAATTGTCCTTGGTACTTATTTTGTTCTCTCGCAGTTTGATGCATTACATTAAAGACTGTTTTAGCAGGTATCACTGTACATCACTGTGCAGCTGTATGATTGCATGTCCTTGGATACATGCAGACATATATGCACTGAAATAGATTCACATTCTTTCTGCATTGGCACTCACTGAAATGCACATACTTGCATAGACACATATGCGATATGTTTTCCGGTTTTGGGAATATATACACTGTATATCGGCATGTTGTGAAAGGCGATTAAAAAGCTTGACGTCGGGTAATGCATGCAACCATAGAACATTGCATCGTGACGTCTCCTTCAACCTATGCCAACAAGGAAAGGTTAAAGCAAAAAATGATTAAGATAACGAGGATGATAGTGGTGAATGTGTGTGAGTGTATGTGTGTGTGTGTGTGTGTACTGATATATAAAGATAGCTATATCGATAAACAGATAGGTAGATAGATAGATAGAAAACAAAAATGATTATGAAACAAGGGAACAAACAAATAAATAGTATATGAAGTTAAACTAGTAAAACACGTGGTGGAAATATGAAACGTAACAATAATGAAGAATGAGCAAAATAAAAATAAATACGCAAATGAAACGAAAATAAAAGAAAAAGAAATACATACAATAACGACTTTATAGCATCTGGTTACATTGCAGGCTCGATGTAAGAAGGAAGTTTGAAAGTGAACTTCTAAGACTGGACGTGAGACATAAATCTGGGTTATAGTGGGGGCATGTGGGGAGAGAGGACAACAAAAACAGGAGGGAGATTTCAAACTCAAAAGAAAATTACTTATGTACCTTAACGAAAATGAATATAATTTCTCTTTATTCACGATGTAAAATTTTTGCTTATTGATCTAAGAAATTTGAAATTACCCTTATGTTGTGTGTGTGTAGGAACGTCGTTTATTGTGGTCGCTTTATAACGAGGATAATTGTTTCAAAATTCATTTTTAAATAAAGTATCTGGGACCTAATAATTTTGAAAAGTTAATTTAGATGCGAAACTTGAAATTATTAAAAGATTGAAACGAAGAGAAAGCAGTGCAACGCAGAGTACTACTGTAATTCTGGTGTGGCTTTATCTACGCCTTTGTTTAGGCAATATTGCGAACTCGAAATTCCAAACTGTTTAGACTAAAGATTATTTAGCGAGTTAGTTAAAAGATTGTATTCAATAAATGATTCCATGTATAAGCAATAATATTTACGTACAGCCTATTTTTACGACTTCCTGAAATAGGATAACGTTACATTTACAGGCAAGGGAAAACTGGTTTGAAAATTTTAAATATGGTATTGGATTGAACATTTCCAAAAATATTACGAAAGCATAATCGAAGGAAACAATTATGACCATCGTTGAGCATTCAGTGTTATTGAGACTGGCCTTTGCTGGAACGAAAATGTCATCTAGAACATTATTTGACAATGCATAAACCATCGCCAATACTTGATACTGAAAAATCAGCACTGTAACGTGGGTTGTGTGGACCGTACGTGACAGCCAATATTTAGTGAGGAGGTGGGGAACAAATATATGTTGAAAGTATGTTATGCTTCTGGAATGATAGCATGGATTTTGGAGCAGGGCGGGCAAAATCCATGCTATGCCACTGAATATGAAGAGCTCGTATTACAATCTTACTTGAAGTTAATGTTGTAGGAGACTTTTAATTAAAATCATTGAGCTCGAAAGACTACAACAAACAAGCTCTTTCGTCAGTTGGTATTCAGTGTTTAAGTTGACATCTCATAAGTCATTAAAAGACAAATAATTTAACTTTCAAAGCTTTCTTATTTCTATACAATTTCCTTGGACTCACTAGATGCCTTATTGTATAATGAGGAAGTTTTCTTACAGCTAAATGCAATTTCGTTTTTACAACTTATAGACCAAGGCGGTGTTTCCTCTTTCAAGGCATTCTATATCAGAACTTTGGCAAAAGAAGTTTAAGTTGAGACTAGAGAATGTGCTATTGTATTTCAAGATTTTGGAATAACTTCAATATTAAGCACTTAGTTAAAATATTCATTACTCACGGAAAGAATAAAAATCCAGATGTAGGAGAGGTATTTAGAAGAAAGCACACTTGCCTGAAAGTGCTTATGATTTTCTTGGCTTTGAAAATCTAGTGAATAATGTAACTGAAGAAATTACTGTACGGCTGTTTGAAGAAGTTGATGCGGTGAATGTTCGGGAGTTATTGGATATACACTGGAAAG
The DNA here is from genome assembly GCF_046866305.1 of Octopus bimaculoides. Lineage (NCBI taxonomy): Eukaryota > Metazoa > Mollusca > Cephalopoda > Octopoda > Octopodidae > Octopus > Octopus bimaculoides. Next base: position 85,129,238 of record NC_142930.1, on the reverse strand, counting down.
AATCTGAGGATGATGTACTCTAGGAAATAGGACAAAACAGTTCATGTAAGGGGAAACAATGGGGAGACTTTGAGGGGAAAAAAGAAACAGTATTAAAAGAGCTTGTTTGTGTATAAATTCACATAGCGTTATAGGGCTTGTTCGCATATGCATTCACAAATATAAATATACACACAGACAGCTGTCCGACGAACGGGAACGCGAAACTCTGAGTAGCAGGTTTTTTGTGATGTTTTGCAGCTTTAATAATAAAGCATATTATTCTACCTCCAGTATTCGAGAACTATTTTTCTCACCTTGTTTCACTTTTATGTGCTTACTCTGGTATATACTCTTTACTCTTTTATTTGTTTCAGTCATTTGACTGCGGCCATGCTGGAGCACTGCCTTTAGTCGAGCAAATCGACTCCAGGACTTATTCTTTGTAAGCCTAGTACTTATTCTATCGGTCTCTTTTTGCTGAACCGCTAAGTTACGGGGACGTAAACACACCGGCGTCGGTTGTCAAGCGATGGGGGGGGACAAACACTTACACTGTGCGCGTGCGCATCTGTGTGTGTGTAAACATATTTGTATGTTTGTTCATTAAGGCAAATGTAAGAAAAGAACTCGGTACGATAAAGTACAGAGCAGTTTCTGTTTTTTGAGTTACAGTTTACAAAATTCACGTTGTTTCGGTATAACACTTTCGTCAGAATTGCTGGTGAGAATATAGGAGCAATTATGAATATAAAATATATGACATGAAGTTGTCATAAAATAAGATTTGGAGAAAAAAATGGTAGGATGGAGAAAAGCGAAAAAAAAAAACAACGATGACAAAGAAGAAGAAGAAGAAGAAGAAGAAGAAGAAGAAGAAGAAGAAGAAGAAGAAGAAGAAGAAGAAGAAGAAGAAGAACAACAACAACAACAACAACAACAACAACAACAACAACAACAACAACAACAACAACAACACCAACAACACCACCACCACCACCACCACCACCACCACCACCAAGCGAATAGAATACGTGAACGTAAGTGAAAAAATCTGAGAATGTGAGCGGGGCAAGATCCATAACCGATATTCAATATACAGTATAAGGGCAAAAAATCGAAGGAGTTTTAAATTTAAATTTTGGCCTCTATGAAGTATAGGTCAAAGTTTGTTTGTAAACAGGAAAATTGGAAGAAGTTAGAATTAGCTATGGCTGTGTGATATGGGCGCTGGTAATTAAGAAACCGTTTGGATGAAATTAAACGTAAAACTGCATGCTATGTAAGTAAATATACTAGGAGCTTACAAGAATAAAGAGATATCAATGTGGATACCATTTACCAAAGAACATTCGCAGATTATATGGATGTTTATAAAGTAACTAATACGTTGGTGTACTAACGAGAAAATAAGAACGAAATTATGTACAAGTGTGTTTGTAAAACAATTCAGGTGCAATTACATATGTATACATACAAAAATAACTTCCAATGATATCAAATTTTGTTATATGCGTTAATAAAGAAAAATACTCAAGAGTACACGCAGTCCCCCAAAATACAGTCGTCTACAAGGAGTCTCTTGTTTGCATATTTACTAAAATACAAACAGATATGCAAGCATATATACAATATACATGCATGCATATGCATACACACATACGCATATATATATATACACACACACATATATATACGCTCATACACACACACACACACACACACACACACACACACACACACACACACACATATATATATATATACTAGCAGAAATACCCGGCTTTGCTCGGGTTAAAGAGAATAATGAAATCTAAAAACGCCGTCTAGACTACGCAGCCCTCAACTGTTAGTAGCTACGATACCATATTTCTACATTAATAACTCTCCAATCCATGCCAGCATGGAACATAGACATTAAGTGGAATGCCAGTCTCTCATCTAGGAAGGCCTTGAAATCAATGTTACCAACTGGGGACTATGTGTGTCGCAGTGATAATAAAAAGACCCAAAGGAGGTCTGCAACGAAATAATTTTACTCAACACTTTGCAAGTGAATCAGTGGAGGCAAAGATGCGTCTCATTTACTTGACAATTTATGCACCACATTGCAGAAATCACAATGTAAGTATATCTAAAAGGGTAGTCTTACACTGTTGTACCGTTGAATTACAAATAATGCTCATCTGTTATGTTCGGGTTAAAATTTCATCAACATCAAAAATATATGAATTTTCATGGGAGTTATGGCCGTTATGCATAGAATATAATTTCCAAATTTCATAAAGATCCGTTCAGTACTTTTGACGTAGTTTTGGATAAGAAAACAAATGACTAATGTGTGTGTTTGTGTGCATGTGTATGTGTGTGATGGGTGTATATATGTATAGATATCTGTATGCATGTATATATATGTATGTATGTGTACATATTACATGTACATCTATATATATACATCTACACATATGTATACATATACATGTATGCATATAGATCTATATCTATATCTATATATATATCTGTAAATATACGTGTACATATACATCTATATGTATACATATACATGTCTCTCTCTCTCTCTCTCTCTCTCTCTCTCTCTCTCTCTCTCTCTCTCTCTCTCTCTCTTTCTTTCTCTCTTTCTCTCTCTCTCTGAAAGTATCTGTCATTACAGTATCGAAATCTGATTGTTTCAGTTAGTGGAATAACGTGTATATATACATCTATATGTATACATATACATCTCTCTCTCTCTCTCTCTCTCTCTCTCTCTCCTCTCTCTCTCTCTCTCTCTCTCTCTCTCTCTCTCTCTCTCTCTCTCTCTCTTCTCTCTCTCTCTGAAAGTATCTGTCATTACAATATCGAAATGTGATTGTTTCAGTTAGTGGAATAGTTTCATTTTTAAAGTGAAAGTATTTGACATGAGTGTTTTTGTTTCACTTTTGACACGTAATACTTAAATAGTGGAGGAGATATTATGTTGCCGTGGGCTCGAACTCTGCAAGAAGTTAAAAGTTTTTTTTGACTAAAACACAACTGGAACCCTAAGTAAGGCATCTGTAAAATTTGAATGAAATTGGTTGCGTAGTTCTCGAGTTTTAGGGATTCACACAGACAGACAGACAGATAGACAGACAGACAGACAGACAGACAGACACATTCACATTTTTATATATATAGATATACACAATCATACAAAACCCCCTTTTTTGTATTTATTTTTACTCGCATATATATATATATATATATATATATATATACAATACCCTCGTATTGCAATATATATAAATATATATATATATATATATATATATATGTATATATATATATATATATATATATATATATATATATATATATATACAATACTCTCGTATTGCAATATATATTTATATATATATACAGGGTGTCCACAAGGTCTGGGTACAAGGAGTAAATAAAATTATAACATGAACAATTAAATATAAGAAATAATAATTTCTTGAAGTATGTGTTAATCCTTATTAACACATACTTTGCGAACACCCTGTATATACAATACTTTCGTATTGCAATATATATAAAACAATACTCTCGTATTGCACTATCTATCTATCTATCTATATATATATATATATATATATATATATATATATATATATATATATATATATATATATATATATATATATATATATATATATATATATATATATATATATATATTGTTGTTGGCACTCCGTCGCTTACGACGTCGAGGGTTCCAGTTGATCCGATCAACGGAACAGCCTGCTCGTGAAATGGCTGAGCACTCCACAGACACGTGTACCCTTAACGTAGTTCTCGGGGATATTCAGCGTGACACAATGTGACAAGGCTGTCCCTTTGAATTACAGATACAACAGAAACATGAAGAAAGAGTGAGAGAAAGTTGTGGTGAAAGAGTACAGTAGGGTTCGCCACCATCCCCTGTCGGAGCCTCGTGGAACTTTAGGTGTTTTCGCTCAATAAACACTCACAACGCCCGGTCTGGGAATCGAAACCGCGATCCTATGACCTAACCTCCGGGCCATTGCGCCTCCACTATATATATATATATATATATATATATATAAATAGTGCAATACGAGAGTATTGTTTTCCAGTAAAATAAAGTACCAGACGGTATAAATATTGATGCATTGTTATACCACCATTCTTTATATATATATATATATATATATATATATATATATATATATATATATATATATATATATATATATATATAATACACACAGACATATGTATGTATGTACACTAGTGTACATATACAGATTATAGTATATATTCGTAAATGTAATTAATATACAGTCAATAGCAATTTAATTACAACTTCGCTTCTGTTAATTCATATATTACAATATATGTTATAATAAATTTGCAGCAAAAGAATCTGTATAATTCAGCTTTAAATCCATAGCGAATGCTTGTGGATCCATTTGTCTTCATGATCAAAAACATCAAGTCATTTAGCTCTTTCAAGTTAAGAACTTTGAAAACCACATCCACGCAATGTTCAAGCAACATTTGGTCAGCCCTCCAATAGCATCACCATTTCCACAAAGAAAATCTCTCTCAAGGGTTTTACGTAAAAGACAAAATGTTTTTTCATATGATTAAGGTGGGATGGCTTTTTTCCTATGAAAGCAATAATTTTTTTATTAAATTAAAATACCCAAAATGCCTATCTTTAAGCAAATTTTTTTACCTTTTGAAAACGAAGTTGTTGCGTTAATCAAAAATATCAAATTTAGAAAAGTGTGTAATGGCACCCAGTCTAAACTTAACACCATACAAACAGAAATCGAAGATTTGACAAGGATATTCATGCAGAGTGATTAAACCTAAAATCTATTCGAATTGATAATGTTACATACCACCAACTTGTTTTTGTTTCTATTTTCGTTACAATTACTCATAGGAAAACTCACTAAAATACGTTAAACGGCATTACTGCCCAAAGCTAAAATATTACCTCCAACATTAATATCGATTACACAATAGGACCTCTTGCTCTTATACAGCCACTTCTCATATTCAAAGCCCATAAAGAGAACTTTACAGACATTCGTTAGATTAATCAGTCAGAGAGATCATTATCAAACATACTTTTGATATAATTACTATCAAAGCTATGGAAGAGTCACCTTTACCTTTGTAGAATAATAGCTAAACCGTAATCAACTGATTTAATTTTATTTCTAATAAACCCAACTTTAAATTTCTAGAATTTGACTATTACATCCTTATCGCCAAACTACTCCGTATCTTTCCTTTTGATTTTACTAAATCATTTACCAACATCTGTGATTCAGATAAAAGGGTAATAATGCGACCAGCGCATAAAAGCTCGGTCGATCATGACAATTCTAAAAAGAATCCAACTCTCCCTTCAATGTAAGTATAGAGATTTACGAGTCAGCTGAAATTAATGACCTTACTGATTTATTCTAACTGTCTAAATCTAAAAGCACAATCCCGCTTTTCGAGTGCAAACTATATAGAGATGATGGTCTCTTGTTCTTAATAAAAGTAACTCCAACTTACCGATAGTAAAGTAAGGGGCTTCAAAACTATTAAACCACAAATTATTACATATAAAAACCACAGTATTACCGAATTCTTAAAGCCATCTCTAAATTTAGATAACTCTTTATACTTTCCTTATCATAAACCAACAAGATATTGTAATATATTCAGGAACGACCTAACCACATTAGGAATATGATTAATACTCTGGTGAAAATTACTTCACTCAGATCTAATCTCTGCTTACCAACAAATGTTCAAAAATTCAATTATGCTATGATGCTCTTCTTAGAAGTGTTTTTTACAGAAATTTTTTATATACTAAAGTATCACAAGTATTGTCTCATACAGACAAATTAAACGAATAGTAGTTGGTATAACTATCGTTTCGAGATAACCGTAGATACCCCTGTAGCCAGATTATTTTTTTAAGAAACATAGAGCTACCATTTGATGTTCTCGATGGTTTTTAGTTCTCTGCCATTAAAGCCGTCGCTCCTGTTTACCAGGGTCTTCGAAAGAGGCCAAGTTTCTGCTCCACAGAGGAGAATGGAGACGGCTGAACATTGTAGATGCGGAGCTTCGTCTTCCGTGAAATAGAGCAGTGGTACCAAAGTGGATTCCATAAAGAGTACATGGTTCCGGCGGCCAGGCCACATCTGTTGTTCATCTCTGGGGTCAGGTCTCCATTGTTGGTGACTGTGGAGACCAAGTAGATGAAGGAACCGACAAACTCCACGATATTCGGGCCAATATGGAAAAGGGAGGATCCAGGTCATCTCCAACATGCATCAGCTTCATCTTCGTCCAGCTCACCTGAAGACCAAAGATTAAACTCGAAGTGTATGAAGTTTGTTTAACTTGGTTAAAGGCAGAATACAGACATAGAACTGTCCGCAGCCTCCCACCTCATAACTATCCGTCGCATGCGCTCGAACGGACATGTCCTCCATCTCATGCTAGATCATCCTACCAGAGCTTTACTCTCATTCGACGCAGCAGCTGCGGGCTGGAAGAGGCCTTGTAACAGGCTCCGCACTAGATGGCCGGACGTGGTTAGGGAAGATCTTTAGAGACTCAACGTCGCTTTGGAGGATGTAGAAGAGCTGACACGGGACCACCAGCAATGGAGGGCACTGGTGGAGTTGGTTGGCTCTACGCATGATGACGCCTCTGGAACCACTAACTTGGAATGACCCCATCCTCATCAAGCAAGAGCATGAAGCAAGGAAGCAAGCAACTAAGAAACACCGCCCTTTCAGCATAGATACTACTGAATTTTTAATAAAAACACTATTAAACTCTCATAGTCTACTACTCCTAACACTACCGAAACCATAGCTTCATCCCACCAAGTTAAACTAAACCAAACCTAGCTTTCATCTCACTATAAATAACTGCAATCGCACCTTCTCAAACAACTTTCTCTTTTATTACTTAACTAAAACATAGTGTACTAATGTGATGAAGAAGCCAGCATCTCTACTAAAGCTTACATTGGTCTTACTACTAACCGTTAAAGTCCTGCCTCAACCATCAGTCGAGCTCATTTTGAAACTCTACTAGAAGTAACATCTTTTCACTCACTAATATTACAAAGGAGTTGAAAAATATGAACAAACCATACAATTTAAGATAGAAAATCTTAGCTAAAGCCAAACCTTATACATATAATAAAAGACTGTGCGGCATCTGCACAACGGAGAGCTATGAATTTCCTTTGTTAAGACACCTGTACTCAATAGATATTCAGAAAGAATAAATTTGCACCAGAAAGTAGTCAAGACTTGCAAATGCTTTGAGTCAATTTTATATCCTGACAATGTGACTGTATTCTATCCTTAACCAGGTTAAACAAACTTCATACACTTCGAGTTTAATCTTTAGCTCTACATTTCCTCGCTCACACGTTCATATCTCTGGAGTTGCCACTACACTTGATACGATATTAAATATAACACTTAGCAAAAGCTCTATTTCTTTTACTAATTACCATTAGTCTATATTCATTGTTATCTCCTTCTACCGTATATTGAGACTCATATATTATTCTGTTATCAGGATATCAACAAATCTCAATGACAAGTCAGACGTACGGAAATATGTGGGCGCAACAAAAGGTCTCTTCTGGATAAGATTTAACAATTACAAGTTATTTTTTAATATCGGGGAGAGGTGAAACGCCACAGCCTAAGCAAGGTACATATGGAAAGAAAGTGCTGCGCATTACAGCATCAAGTAGAGAGTATTGAAGACATGCAGATCTTATTTCAAAAGCAGTGAGAAGTGCAGCCTTTAAATGGCAGAGAAAATAATTATCTCTTCACTCGGATACTTACCTAAACTGTAAAAGCGAAATTTTCCAGTCTTGTTCTCATGACCGCAGACATCTTTGCTTCATACACCGTGATGATACGTTCCCACAGTTTTTCGCTTGAATATTTTACGATATCCGCAAACCAGATGTGAAACTTTCTAGCCTGCAATATCAAAGAACCGTTGCCGCACTTTTTCCTGCTAGCTTTTCTGATAATTGGTTTTCCCGAACAGTCGTATACATAACCGATAGGTAAAATTGCCTGAAATGAATTTATACTGCTGTATAGTACAAAATATTAATATACCCACTCTAATGAGAAATATATATATATATTGATTTCAAATATTGGTGGCACAACGCCAGCAGTTTCGATAATCGATTACATCCACCCAAGTGCTCGATTGATATTAATTTGATCGACCTCGACAGAGAACACACACACATATATATGATATGATGCAATATGATATTGTACATATAGTTTTTATGTATGGCTTATAAGCTGAACAGATATTAACACACTGTTAAGATGTAATTTAGCAAACGATCATATTGTTACTGATTATATTATGCGTTTATGAATATATTATATGCTATATCCGTTGATTGTTGTGTGTGTGCGAGTGTGTGTGTATGTGTGTGCGTGTGTGTGTGTATACGTGTGTATGTGTATTTACATGGCTGTAATCATTTTAACATACGTGTAAACATACCTGTTGGCGTCTCTTTTTTGCTTGTATTTATTCATTTAAGTACATTTATGCATTTATGTATTATAATTAAATGCCATTCGAACTTAATTCCGTATGTATGCATATGTAATTATATCTGAATAATTTTTCAGCCACCTGTACATGTTTTCATTCCTATTTTCGTTACATATTTTCGACACAAAACTACATACGACTATAATCATCATCATCGTTTAACGTCCGCTTTCCATGCTAGCATGGGTTGGACGATTTGACTGAGGACTGGTGAACCAGATTGCTACACCAGGCTCCAATCTGATTTGGCAGAGTTTCTACAGCTGGATGCTCTTCCTAACGCCAACCACTCCGAGAGTGTAGCGGGTGCTTTTACGTACCACCGGCACGAAGGTCAGTCAGGCGGTACTGGCAACGGCCACGCTAATAATAATAATAATAATAATAATAATAATAATAATAATAATAATAATAATAGTAATAACAACAACAAAAACAATAATAATAATAATAATTATAATAATAATAATAATAATAATAATAATAATAATAATAATAATAATAATAATAATAAAATAACCACCATAGGACTGCAAAAATACCTACTCCAGAAGCAAGGAAAACTAATACAAATAGCCACAAAACACGAGCAAAACAAAAAACTGTTTTCAGTATTTAAGGAAGCTGACAAATACAAACAAGAAATCATACTACCTAACAAATACGAAGACGAAGAAGAAACAACAAAAGCTATAAAACAAATGAAATCCAAACTAAAACTAGAACAGCAACCGATCATGATAAAACGTTGGCAAGAAAAGCCCCTACATGGTAAATACTGGGCTAAACTAAATGCAAAAGAAATAGACAGAGAAAAATCCCAGCAATGGTTGAGAAGCTCAGGACTCAAAGCAGAGACTGAAGGATTTTTAATTGCTGCACAAGACCAAAGCCTCCCTGCCAGAAATTACCAAAAACCTATAATGAAAAGAGACATAACAAGTAACTGTAGAATATGTGGAGATGGACAAGAAACAATAAATCATATTATCTCTGGCTAAGAAGGAATATATTCACAGACACGACAGAGCTGGGACCTATATACACTGGAAGCTATGCCAACATTATGGAATAGCAACAGAAAAAAGATGGTATAAACACACGCCAGAAAAGGTCACAGAAAACAAGAAAGCAACCATACTCTGGGATATGCCAATATACACAGATAGAGAAATTAAGGCAAATAGACCAGATATAGTTGTCAAAGATCATGAAGAAAAAAAATGCTTTCTAATTGATGTATCAATACCAATGCTGTGGTTTGCTGTGATGCTCTTATGGTTACTGTATTGAAAGTGTTTTGCGTAGGAGGTGTGCAGTGCCCAGTAGTGCAATTTTCTGTATGTTATATATATTTGTAAATCCTGATGTTTTTGTTATGTATTTGTCTGAATATTTTTTTATTACACCTAAGGCACCTACTATGATAGGAATTGTTTCTGTTTTTAGATTCCACATTCGAGTTACCTCTATTTCCAGGTCTTTGTATTTTGAAAATTTCTCCATTTCTTTTAGGGAAACGTTGTCATCTGCTGGTATTGATACATCAATTAGAAAGCATTTTTTTCCTTCATGATCTTTGACAACTATATCTGGTCTATTGGCCTTAATTTCTCTATCTGTGTGTATTGGCATATCATTATTGTTATTATTATTATTATTATTATTATTATTATTATTATTATTATTATTATTATTATTATTATTATTATTATTATACCTGTATTTGTTTTGGTATTAAGACTGAAAATAGGCGGCGAGCTGACAGAATCATTAGCACGCCGGGCAAAATGCTTAGCAGCATTTCTTGTCTTTTACGTTCTGAGTTCAAACTCCGTTGTGGTCGACTTTGCCTTTCATCCTCCTGAGGTCGATAAAATAAGTACCAGTTAAGTATTAGGGCCGATGTAATCGACTAATCCCTCTTCCCCCGAAATTGCTAGCCTTGTGTTAAAATTTGAAACTGATGTTAAGATTGAAAAAATCGGCCTTGTTTGTGAAAAAATTTGCACCTGGGTTTCTATTCCCTAAGCTAATTTCGTTCCCGCACTTATGTTCATAACCCTGTTATGTTTATTCGCACAGTATACTGTTTTTATTCTAACTTTAAATTACAACGGCTTCCATTTTAGAATATTTCTAAATCTTAGAGCATTGCACCTAATTCTAAGAGTTACCTCCGCTTCTTTTCCACCAATTATTTCTTATACCATTTAATTGATACCAAAATTTTAATTTAAAGAGCCTGTCATTTTTGGTCATTACACGTATCAACGAATAACCGCTACTTACTCATTCCATATTCCATATTCCATTCGCGTTCCTCTTTTCTGTCAATTTCTTAGCATTCCTCTCTGGCTATTTCTTCCTCCACCAAGTCCTTAATTTTTTTTATGCATATACATTTATGTGCGTGTGTGTGTGTGTGTGTGTGTGTGTGTGTGTCTGTGTGCGTGCGTGTGTGCGTGCGTATGTATGTCATTATTCAGTTTTATTTCAAGATTTCTATTAAAAATAGAGAAAGAGCCGGTTTCTAACCGGTTTCTATCCTAGTCCAAGGCTCCTTCATCGGAATTTCAACATCAACAGAGTATTTTTTTATATATGTATTTATGTATGTGTGCAGATTTGTATGCTTTGTTTTATGTCTGTATTCTCATGCATATAGTTGCCAGTCTAGACATGCTCATATGTATGTATGTATGTATGTATGTATGTATGTATGTATGTATGTATGCTGGCCAAGATGTTTCAACTTTCATTTCTGCGACGAGAACTAGCAGATCGAACATATTCAAGACTTTATTTATATAAATATTAGGAGAAAAACAGACTAGAACTTGATAGGGAGGGAGCGTGGAGAAGAAGAAAATGAATGGAAAACAGAGAGAACAAAACTTAAGAATGAAAAGAAAGAGAAAAGTTTCCAAGAAAATATCGGTAAAAAAATGCGGTAGAAGAAAGAATGGGAAATATGAGAGAATAAGTAAGAAAATGTTAAAAGAGAGGGAGCAAAACAAATAACAATAATAAAAAGAAGTGAAAAAGAAATGTTTGTGAATGGCGAGTTCTGTGTATGCACACTGAGGAGAGAAATAAAATTTAAAAAGAACCATTAGTTTTATTCCAGAGCTCAAAAGAAAACTAAGTAGGACCAGATCTTAAACTTGAGACAGAGAACACCAAACATCTTATATATATTCAACTGCGTTGAAATAAGTGGAAGATAGTCAAAGAGGAAAGTATAACTGGATAGAATATCTCATAGAAGCCCTCTTATAAAAATGTATACACTTTTCTTTCCAATTCTTCTTCATCTTATTGCGTCTTCTCTCCTCATCCATTTCCTTTTCTTTTCTTTTTTCCCACTTTCTCTCTTTTCATTCTTATTTCATTTATGTATCTCTTCCTTTCTATTTTCACCTCTTTCTCTTTCGCAACATCCCACTCTCTCCTTTACAATCTCCTATTTATTATTCTCTTTTCCTCTTCTCATTTTCATGTGTCGTTTTCTTGCCTACATTCTCTTAGAAGCTGTTCTTTTTTCTTATTTTCTTTCCCATTTTTTATCTTTTAGTTTTTCAGTTTTTACGCAGGGAATTGTACTTTGCTTCTTCTTAATGTTGATATAGAATGTCTTCATAATGTTAGGTCTACTAGTTCCCTCTGAAGAGATGAAAGTTGAAACTCTAAGGAAACGTCGAATAAAATATATTTATTCTGCTTTTAACACTGAGTTTTTATTAATTATTAATTTCTATGATCTTGGAATCAGAATTATTTCTATACTAGCTCCCATTCGTGGAGCACTCTCAATGCCCCTATTATGCATATCAACCAAAACATTACCATACCAACAGAAAATTCTATTTAAAATTGCTGTCGCATAAACTAAATTGTTTCATCAAAAGACTATGGTCGCTTGTATAATATTCGGAGAGCAAACTGACAACAGCAAAAATGAAACAGCTAGTTTTAAAACATATAAGTACCCAACTATGAACAGATTCCTACAACCATTTAAACTGATAAGCATACGAGCTAGAAATTGACCTTCCAGTTGCCTATAGATAAAAAGCAAAGTTATCAGAAACTCTAACTCAGGGTATGTACAGTTCTATATTTAAGAGATGAGGAATTATGTACATTATTTACAATTGACGGATATTTGTCCTCATCTTGTTTGTTATTAACACAACGTTTCGGCTGATATACCCTCCAGCCTTCATCAGGTGTCTTGGGGAAATTTTGAACTTGGGTTCTCATTTTTCAATGTTGATGTTATTATTATTATTATTATTATTATTATTATTATTATTCAAGTCATTGCCTGGAATCAAACTCGGAATCTTGGGGTTAGTAGCCCGCGCTCTTAACCACTACACCATATGCCCGTTCAGAACACCAACCACCACAACTAATTATGTCACCTAATTAAAAGAAACTATCTACTTCTAGGGTGGCTTCCGAACATTTTATGACTGCTCTTACTACTACTCCAGTACATCTGCGACATAAAAAGTGCCTTACTATTGGCCTACCTGTAAATCAATTGCATTCTTTGTGTATCCATAATTTACATTGGGTACAGCATATGCAATTCCGACCTCTGACCTTTCTGCGTATCGAGCTTGGCCATTTTCCATAGGACAGTAGAACCTATCTTCTTTTCAGTAAAGTAAGAACTTCGTCTCTGCTAACTTTGTGCTTCTTGATTCTAGACTTTACTTCTACGTTTGGAATTTCTTTTATTCTTCAACTGATTCAACTTATGAGAAATAGGTTGTCGACATAAAGAATCTCCCAGTGGACAACTGGTCTTAAAATCTTCTGCTGGAGGATTATGATAAACAGAAGTGAGCTCTAGACCGTACTAAGATGAGCATCTACCAGCACTATCTTTTACTGAACTCATTGATATGTTGACAACGTCACTTGACATGGCAAATGCGAACTCGCTCACTTTTCCTCACATATAAGTTTACTTAGCGACTACTTGGTAATTGAACGATAAAAGCTCTCTTCTTGTCGACGAATGTTCGAGATAAGACTTTCTTTAAGCTAACGATTACTACAGTAGTTATCGCACGAGAAAAAAGTCTTGCATCTTGAACTGCATCTCAACTAATCTGACTCTCTTATTTTCACACGCGCTCCCACGAGCACACACACAAACACATGTATATTTACCTTGATCGAGTCTGTCCCTTGCTACTCTGGAGTTTCACTTATGTGTTCAGAGGGTCATCAGGCAAGTTATGACTGGAGAGATCTTTTGGGTAGATCGTATATATATATATATGGAATAGGAAAAAGAGAAGAAAGGAAAAAGGGGGATTAAGAGGTAAATAAGGTAGGGTGGGTGGATGTTAAACCGATAAATAGGTTCAATAGAAATTAATAATGTGAAATATTAAACAAATAAATTTGAATGGGAGTCAACAGGATTGGATTGAATGATGTAAGTAATATCATTTGCTTGTAAATGTAATCATCGCAACTTATTGTGATGGTTACTTTCTTTCTTTTGCTTGTATGTGCAGTTGTATAACCCCTTATACACCCGCTTAAATAGCTGTATCTACCCGAGACTTGCTCTTTCATTTGTAAATATGCATTGCGAGTATTATTGTCCCGCTTTTTACCGGTCTACACTGTAAGTCCATCTATTAGCAATTACAGATATCTCCAGGTGTTCCATCCAATAAAATAATTTGTAATATATCAGTAATGTAAAATCATATAGATATCTTCCCTTTTATCTTAATCTTTAAATCTCAACCAGATTTTCGTATTTTCTTCTGAACATGTACAGACCATTTTTATTATATTCATTTGCAATTTTTCAATATTTCCAGTGAATCTGTTTGATGATCGTTGTTTGTTTTCTCTTTTCTTTTAATAGTTTTCCACCATAAATTTGAATACATCTTTCTTTTTGTTCAAAGTGTAATAAAGTTTCTCTACGTTTGAGACTTCCTACCAAAATTATCGTAGTTGGTGATAAAATTTCTTGAGAAGAGTAATGAGAAAATAAAACGAATAAAAACAAAATTGACTTACATCGCGCCCAAGCAAAAGGATGACATATGAGAGATAAAAATGATAAAAACATGCAAGTTTTTTAACTCGTATATTATTTTGACTTTCTCATTTCAGATATATGATACATTGTCATTCTGGTATTACAATTTAGTTTTATATTTATCATCCTTATTGTAAGGGTTGATGGATGACAGAATCGGTAGAGTGCTGGACAAAATGCCCTTTTGGTATCTAGTGATACCCCTTTGCATTTTGGGTTCAAACCCTGCCAGGCCTATATTTTCCTTTCATGATTCCTTCGTCAGCAATTCAATCGAATTTCTTCCCTTCACATTTTGAACTTGTAACCAAATGAAAAACTACTAAAGGCAGCAGGCTGACAAAATCCTTAGATCACCGTGAGAAATGCTTTGTGATATTTCTTTCGGTTGTTTCCGTTCGAAGTCCAAATCTCACTGTGATCATCTCTGCTTTTCATCCCACCAGTTTCGACAATATAAAGTACCAATTATATACTTGGATCAATGGTATGGATGCACCTCAAAACTACTTGCCTTGTACCTACATCAGATTCCAACGCAGCAATCTGATAAACGAACAACAAAAATATAATACAACCACACAAAAAACAGCAACAAGTATAATAAAATTATCAGCTGCAGAACCAGGAGCAGCAAAAACAACAACAGAAATGTCACTAAACAAAATAGCAACAGAAACAACATAACCAAAAGAATCTCCAAACCCCAACACAACATCACAATGACATACCTCTCCCTACTTCAGATCACTTAGATATGTTTTGCAATGAGGGCGACAGGGATGATAATTATAAAACTATACCCATAAAAGTGAAAATGAAAGAAAAAAAAATAGAAGCAAAACAATTAACCTTCACTCACAAAATGAGGAAGTTCAATACCAAACTTCAAATCCACCACTGCAATCACCACAATGAACACAAGCAACCTAATCTACACTTCAGCCAGCAACCAGGGCAACACCCGCTTTTTAATCGTTAGTACTACTTTTACTACTATTGTTATTTACCCTACAACGTCGTGCAATATGAGGAGAGGTGTATTTGTAAATGCCGTTGTTCGTTGGAGTTTGTGTGAGTATTTTGTAGACTTTGTAAAACATTTTCATGTGTCTTAGAGCCTGCTTCGTAGAGATTCATAGACACTATCATTCTCGGACAACGTTAGCATTCTTTGTAAGAAGTATTTCTATGTGGAGGACACAACGCTCAGCCAGCCTTCAAACCGTCTTTTATTCTTCATGTCTTTTTCTACTAGCATATATTCTATATTAACTTACTTTATATATTAAATCGTTTTTATGATGTGTTAGGGTAGCATTTAAAGAATATTTCGCTCAATTTCTTACAGATCAACCAATTGTGCAGTGGTTTCCTCACTATCCTTGGTAGTACAACAAGATATCATGACCAATGACTAATGTAGAAGTATCTTTACTATTTGCTACAAGAGCAAAAGAGACGTTCTATAAAATTGAGTAGAAAGGCATCAAAATGATGGTCCGAGTTATATATGGAAGTTACAGAAGTAATTACAGTTACAGCGTGAAGTGCGTGGCTTGGCGGTTAGGGTATTCAGCTCACGATCATAAGGTCGTGAGTTCAATTCTCGGCGATGCGTTGTGTCCTTGAGCAAGACACTTTATACGTCGCTCCAGTCCACTCAGCTGGCAGAATTGAGTAGTGCCTATATTTCAAAGGGCCAGCCATGTCACATTCTGTATCACGCTGAATCTCCCTGAGAACTACGTTAGGGGTACACGTGTCCGTGGAATGCTCAGCCACTTGAACGTTAATTTCACGAGAAGCTTATTCCGTTGATCAACTGGAACCCTCGTCGTCGTAACCGACGGATTTCCAGTTAAAGTTATAGCACAAATAATTGGGAAGAACATTAAGTGAGATGTAGTTCGGGTTTGTGAGTGACAATCACCGATAAGCTTCTGAAAAGAAGACAAGCCAATAAATTCTTCCTTGATCTGGTGAAAGCCTTTGGAAAGGCTCCACGCTTTGTAGTGTGATGGTCGCTAAGATAACTAGAGGCAGAAGAATGGTTTGTGTGAGCTGAGCAAAATATGTACAGGAATGCTGGGGTACCGTCGGCGTAGTGGCAATTAACAAAGAGTTCCCTGTAAAACCTCGCGAAACGGTAAGTGTCCATTCAGTCTTTAGTCCCACACCGCTTCTATTTATCATAGTCCTCTAATGCTAATCAGCGAAATACCAGACTGGATTACTACGATAATTCTTTTAGGTGGGTAAGTCAGCCGACGGATTAGGAAAAAAGTTTAGTTTCAAATATGGAATAAAGTCTAGAATCCAGAGGTCTCAAAACTAAATTTAGTAAAAAAAAATACATCCTTCTCATGTCCAACCCATTCTTCTCCACCTTCATTTCTATCCTGCAGTATATTTAAATATTCATGAGCAAAACTCCATCTCACCATCTTTTTAATGTTTTTTTTTTATTAAGTACCCGATTTTAGAATTCTGTTTCTTGGTCTCTTTCTCTATCTTCTGTCTCACTCTCACTCTCTCTTCACATCTTCCTGCCATTCCTTCTCTTCCTCTTGTTCTCCTTCACGTCGTTCTCCTCCTAATTTTATGTCCGTTTTTCTCATATATGTGATGGACAGGATTTCTCTAACACATCGTCTCGCCATTCGTTGTGGTATCTTGCCATCTTTGCCAGGTTTAGCTCGCTGAGACCAACCTTCACTACTTCTTTCCATGTCTTTCTCAATCCTTTCCTTGCACAGATTCCTTCCACTTGGAGACCACTCAGCATTCCTCTACCCGAGTATCACCCCTCACACATACCACTTGACTATATCAATGTAGTCACCTCTCTTGTATATTCGTCCTTACGCAGTCTTTCTCTCTGCTCACTTGTACTCCGCCCTTCATACAAACTACTTGTACACGTCCAGTGGAGTATGATCGCCTCACTTGTTTCTAAGTCTCTTACATCCTCCACGTTCAAGATCCTTGTTTCTTGCCCTGTAAATGAAAAGAAAATTCCTTTGTTGGCAGCAGAGTGAAAAGTTTCCTCTTCGTTTTTACTCTTATTACTATGCTTTCTGAACGCACACCTCTCCTGCTAATTAGGTACCCTAGATGGCAGAAGCTCTCAACTACTTCTACGGAGATTTTTAAGTATTTGAAAGAATTTATTTCATGAATTCTCTGAATGCTAATTACTCCTGCGCACCAGCTACATACGAACTCATACTTTGTCAACCTACGCACCCATATATTACATTGGTCACATGGTATAGAATCACTGCACATCTCTTCCAACTATCGAACAAGGTAGTTTCTCTAATGGCAGCTGAGCTTTGTATTCTTTCTTGTTTCTTCTTTAGTGAGTGTGAGACAGAAGGGTAGAGAAAGAGACCAGGAAACATAGAAATCTAAAATCGGGTACTTAATAAATAATTAAATAAATAAATAAATATTTTTAAAAAGCATGAGATGGGGTTTTGTTCATAAATATTTAAATATGTTTTTAGGGTTAAAATGAAGGTGACGAATAATGGGATGGACATGGGAAAATGTATTTTCTTTGGGAAATGTGAAACTATTATAATTATATGAATACATCAAATGTTCAATAATATGCATCTTATGTGATTATGAGTGTATATATATACATACATACATACATATATATATATATATATATATATATATATATATATATATATACAATGGCATAAGAGACACGTACATACCTATGTGTGTATGTATGCCTACATGCATGTACTCATTTATATGTATGTATGTATGTATATATATATATGTGTGTGTGTGTGTATATATATATAAAAAAACACACACACACACATA
This sequence comes from Octopus bimaculoides, assembly GCF_046866305.1. NCBI lineage: Eukaryota > Metazoa > Mollusca > Cephalopoda > Octopoda > Octopodidae > Octopus > Octopus bimaculoides. The sequence goes on along the minus strand of NC_142930.1, from coordinate 85,110,691 downwards.
TAGATATATACACGCGCACACACATATATACATACATATATAAACAGAGAGACATACACACATACAGAGAAGGAGAG
>NC_142930.1:85103114-85108114 GCF_046866305.1 Octopus bimaculoides | reverse complement strand
TCACGATTGCTCCAACTGTTTGAAAGACTTTGTTGATCTGTTAACCAATAGGTATGCTTGTTCTAGAAGGCACTGGTGCCTCACTGTTTCATTGTCTAGTTCGGTTCTTGTATGCCATCTAAGGAATCCATTAATTTGTAAATAAGATGTTTGTAAAACAGAAATGCACGGATGGCATTAATCTTTCCAGGACGACAAAACTATATCTTCTTTGGAAGAATATAAAACTGTGGTTCGCATAATATAAATAATAGAAAATCACAATTTATTTCAAATTTCGTCTTAAATTTGACGAACCGAACATCTCAGTAACCAACGTATCAGCTAATATTTTATCAATCTGCAATTCAAAATCCAAAGTATATTTATTTGCTCAAGCTCTATGTGTGTATCTTTTAAGCAAATATAAGAAGAAAAGGGCTTTTTTTCTCCTTCATATTTTATTATGTCCATGCAAGATCAGAGTCTTGTGGTTTTCGACTACTCATAACTGATATTAGCTCCTTCAGCCGTTGAAAATCTCTGACTTTGCAACAACACTATATTTTATTACAGGATAGCATTTTGAACAGCAGTTTAAAAATTAATTGTATTTTGTTTTTAAAATATCAGTCTAAAAACCATATGTATTTTTAAACAGACCTGGCAGCGCAATTGATTCTGCATCTAAGCAAATAGATTGTGTTTATTAAAATTTTTAAAGTATTCTCGGTTAACCCAGCATACGTTTACTGCAGTCTACTGACTTTATGTCTGCTCTGCTCACTATTTCTTTTCAATGTTATTTTCTATTCAACTAGTTACTATGATATCGCTAAAACTGTATGCAAGCTAGTGCATTTGTATAATAGTTATAGAACTCTAACTATGGTCAGAGTTCTGCAAAACAACAATTTCTCTACATATATGTAGTGTGTGTGTGTGTATGCATGTATATATGTGAGATAATAGTTTCAGTATTAATTGGGAAAGTATGTAATAGTTTCATTATTAAAACTGAAAGTAAATCACATTACAATAGTGATGTTATTGTTTCACTTTTGACACGTAATACTGAAATAGTGTAACAGATAAGAAATGACTCCGGGCTCAAATTCGGCAGGAAGTTGAATTAAATTTTTGGGCCCAGACAGACACACATTCTCTGCTTTATATATATAGATACATATATGTAATGTATGTTTGTGTGTGTCTCTGTGTGTGCATGTGTGTGTGTAAAGTAATATGCAGTTGATCTTAATGACTTCAGTATACATTTGAATATATCTATTTAATCGATCTATACTTATCGAATCACCAAATTTTGTAATTGACATCAGTAGACAAAAATTAACCCTGGTCTACTTCGCTAAACTTAGACACTGACACGTTTATACGTGTTCACACGCGCACGTATTTGAGAATGCATATATCTATTTAGACACACACACACACACACACACACACACATAAATATATATATATATATATATTTGTGTGTGTTTGTGTTTTAGATATATGCATTCTCAAATACGTGCGCGTGTGAACATGTATAAGCGTATATATATATATACATATATACATACATGCATGCATATATATATGTATATTAATATATGCTGTGTATGTGTGTATATATATATATATACTTTTTTATTAAAGCTGCAAGAACATCACAAAAACTGCTACTCAGAGTTTCACGTTGCCATTCGACGGATAGTTGTAATCAAGAATGGAAAAAAATTGTGATTGCACATGCAATATGATTCAATTTGACGAATAAGCATTTGAATTTGATTGGGTAATTTATTTTTTGGAAGTATACAAATTAAACAGTAATATATAAATGAATATTGTACTGTATAATATCGAAAAAGCCTTGAGTTGTAAAAAAGGAATCAGATTAATTAATGGTAAATAAAATATATAAATAATTAATAGAGGTGTAAGTTTGTTTTATAAATTTAGAACCCATAGATTAAGTTTCTAGATTTACTTCCTTGCGATTGGGGAGCAAGCTTCTTGCCACACATCCACAGTGTGTGTGTATTTGCCTAAAGTTATATACAATCCTAATGTTATACATACACATACATACGTACATACATACATACAGACAAACACATACATACATACATACATACATACATACATACATACATACATACATACATACATACATACATACATAAGTTAATTGCAGTGCTGAGAGCTAGGATTAGAGTTTCTCACATGTGATTGGTATGTTTAGTAAGAATGTAATATATAATGTTAAAAAATACAGACATGGAAGATAGGATTTAATAGACAGAAAAAAATCTTACATGTACAACAAAATGCTTCTCACACTTAAAATACAGGTGGGTATTAAAAAATGAAATTACTCTCATAGAACATTTCTTTCTGTTTTATTTTCCAGAACATTCTTGAGAGGATTTGCCTCTCCTGTATTCATTCACTCATTTCTTTTTCTGTTAGAGATAAAAAAGAAAAACCACAGACTAAAACAAAGATTTAGTGTATTTTCAACATAGAAACGTTGATATCAATCCTCAATAATCTGTTTCTGAATATGTTAGCGCTGTGGTTGTCCAGCAGTCTATTTAGGTGGCATTCACCATTTGTAGAGGGGATGTTAATAGGGGTTTTGTACACTGTTTTTCTTAGTATATATACATATGTGTATGTGTGTGTGTGTGTTATAATTTAGAACAAACAGTAAAAGGTTGACATTATAGTACTCGGAGATACGAAGAGCTACGATACATTCTCGTCGGCTATTAATGGCAACAGATGCTATGAAAAACCGTTAAATAAAAGGGAAGTAACTCTAATAGATGGAAAAATAAAAAACAAAAAGATAAAAAATATACGCAACCATATTCTCACAATACATAGACATAAACCTCCTGCGTTCACAACGTCTACATACGTACACACAAACATGCATACGTACATATACATACACACATATATGTATGTAAATACTCATACATACACACATCCATACACACATGCACACATGTACATATATATATATATATGTATATATGCACACAACCTCATCCTCATATACACGTAACATAATAGATATATATTTAGAAATTTATACTATAAATATACGTATATATATACAGACATACATTCGCATTCCTGCATACACACACAGATATATGTATACGTATATATCTATATATATATACCCTTCCATCACACACCCACCCGCACATATACAAACTTATGCATATCCGTATAAATGAAGGGGGCGTGCGCATGAAAGTCGCACATATGCACCGGACAAGTCTTACACTTATATATATATATATATATATATATATATATATATATATATATATATATATATATATATATATACCTACATACACACGCACACACATATACATATAATATATATACATGCATATACATATACACACAAACGTACACACCCAATTAAAAAGGAAAAAGGAAAAAATGAAAATTATATAAAAAAAAATTTTTAATTCATGGAAGTAAAAACATATGGGAAAGCTTGTGCAGGAACATAGTAGAAATGTGGACTCTAGCCGTGATATTGGGTGGGCCCAAAACCGTAACAAGTATTTTGTGACATGTGGACATGATCCAAAAGTTCAGTTTTTTTAATTTAAACATGTAGCGGGGTCTAAGGAACTTTTCCAGATGAGCCATCTTTCCATATTATAAAGACCACACTTGTCACTACCGTTGGTATAAGATTTACACTTGGTTAAGATCTTCCAGTAAATCCTATAGTTGACACCTTGTTTTTTAAGAACTATATATAACTGGATAATTTGGTAGTCTTCCGTTTATTCCAGTGTCTGAAGCTGAAGGTGTGATTGTTAAATCTTGCTTTGAAATTTCCCTCTGTGAGACCCACATATCTCTTGAATGAAACTGTATTATCAGCGTTCGTGGAATTTACGGTGGCTTCATAAATAATGGCTTCGGTCATGCAGGCTCCATTTAGTGAGCACAAGTCTTTCTCCTTGCAGGAACAGCCGGCTTCGTGTTGTTGTGTTGTATTGCGCGTAATTATGCTTTTAAAGTTTAGGGTCGAACTAAAACTAAATTTTAGGTTCAGCCTATTAAAGTGTTTTCTATATTTGTGATGTATTGGGAAATGTCTATCTATAAGTGACAAGAAATATTTACCTATATTAAGGTCGCTGCACAGATATTACCAAGGGAGTAAGGGTGTTGAACCATATAATTTTCTTGTGTCTATATTTCCTTTTCTTTATTTCTGGTCTAATAGTAGGGGTGTAAGATATTTCCTCTTTAAATCCACTAGGTTTAAGGGCATTGTTATATGGTGGAGCAGCATTATTAAATAAGTTTATATTGGAGAAGAGGCTAGAAATTCTCCTACTGATATTGTTAACTAAATTCTTAAATACTATGGGGGAGGAGTGGCAGGAACCTACATTAATATAACTAAGTCTATCGTTGGGCTTCCTACAGGGTTTGTAAATATTCTTTTGTAAATCTAGAAATACGTCAAGGAAATTGACAACCGTCAGGTTGGTATTTATTGTTCGAATATTTTCATAAGCTGGATAATATCCTTCCTTAACCGATCTTGTGAGTGAGCACATAAATGTAAAACAAGGAGAAAAAATAGTACTCGAATACCGAGGGTAGTAATAAACTTTTTTATTAAAGCTGCAAAAACATCACAAAAAACTGACTCACAGTTTCACGTTCCCGTTCGTCTGGCAGTTGTAATCAAGAGTCTTGATCGCAACTGTCTGACGAGAGAGAGTGAAAGAGAATAAAATAAATAGGAATCAATACATGAGTATATATATTTTATTATTCTTTGTTGGTTGAGGTTACAAAGTGACTCAAAAGCCGAGAATTTCTTGCATGTTATTTTACCAAAATTAAATACGTTTGACTAGTGCTTGTGTGCTAAACCAGTGGTTCCCAACGTGTAGTCCGAGGACCTCTGGTGGTCGGCAAAGGTAGTACTGGGGGTGCGTGAACTAAATTCAAAA
>NC_142930.1:85073114-85095614 GCF_046866305.1 Octopus bimaculoides | reverse complement strand
TTATTATTATCATTATTATTATTATTATTATTGTTGTTGTTGTTGTTGTTGTTGTTGTTGTTGTTGTTATTATTGTTATTATTATTATTGCCTTTGCACAGCTTCTAACGCTGGAGATGTTCTATGGTGTCAGCTGTTCACTACCAGTGAACTACAGTAACACCTCTTATTTTTCGAGCACCTTCCGGAGTATTCGAGCGGTTCCAAGCAGTGCTGTTTTCTGCAAGTGCTCCACCCTTATTGCAGCCCCTATTTGTTCCATGTACTTCCCAAGATTTTTACTCACTATTCCCAAGGCTCCAACAATTATTGTTACTTCTACCACCTTTTTCATCGACCACAACTGCTTGACCTTCCAAGCTAGCCTGTTATATCTATCGACTCTTCTGTCTTCCTTATCGCAAACCTTGTCAGCTGGACATGCTATATCTATGATCCAGCATAGTTTGCTTTCTTTCTCAATTAACTCTATGTCTGGTTTCCTATTCTCTATCTCATGGTCGTACTGAATCATAAAATCCCACAGGATCTTTGCATTATCATTTCCGATGATGCCTTCGGGTTTGTGGTCGTACCAATTTTTTGCTCTGTCAAGTCCATACTTGTGGCAAAGTGTCCAATGGACAAGCCTTGCTATATTGTCGTGGCGTCTCTTATATTCTTTCTGGGCTAGTGGCGTACATTGGCTGGTAATATGCCGTACAGTTTCACCGTTTTGTCCACAGATTCTGCACTTATCACTTTCTGCTGTGTTGTCTATTCTGTATTTTATGTAGTTTGTTCTTAGTGCTTGCTCTTGGGCAGCACAGATTAGAGCCTCTGTTTCCGGTTTTAAATCACTTTTAGTCATCCACAGCCATCTTTTTTCTCTGTCTGTCTTATCTCCAGCATCACTATGGAATTGTCCATGCATTCCTTTCTTTACCCACCTATTTTCAGTTTCATTCGTGTTCAATTGCTTGTACAGTGCTTTATCTTTGCAATCTTTCATCCTACACAAGCCTGACCTTCTTACTTCTAATAATAGCGGTTCTGTGGCATTTTTTACATACCATGGTATGTTGTTTTCTTCTGCTCTAATGCTGTGTTCGCATCCAAAAAGTCCTCTTACCCCTCTTTTTCTTGCTACATACAATCTGTCTGTGTCACTTTTTTGGTGGAGTGTCCCATATCTAGTTAGCAATTTCCTTGTCTTTCTGTCTAAGCTGTTTAGTTCGTTTATTATTATTATTATAATTATTGTTGTTGTTGTTGTTGTTATTGCTATGTTTGGCCTTTGCTTTAATTGTACAAGTCTCAAGTCTCACCCAGAGATGTCAAGAGAGAACAAGCTCTCTTACATCTAAAGATGCAAATAGGTGAAATGTCATGCAATTGAAAGAACTGATATTTGTGAGCTATAAAAAAATTCTGGATAATGATAGTCTATGTAGAGCTCTGACTAATAAATTAATAGTCGTACGTTATTCTTATGGCACCTTTTATTATAGTGATTGTTCTTGCTTTCAGTTTTCACATTTCTGTTATCTCTATTTCCAGATCTTTGTATTCTGGTCATTTCTCCATTTCTACGAGATTCACATTATCATACGTTCAAACTGATATTTCGATTAGGAGGTGTTTCTTTTCCTAGTTTTCCTTTACAACATCACCTTGTTGATTAGTTCTGATATCTATTGTCGGTGTGCATTAACATATCTCCGAGTATATTTACTTTCCTCTTCTATGGAACTTTTCCTCGTATATACCGATATCACATGGTTTCTTTCTTTCTTTCTTTTTTGTCATTTCACTGACATAACTTCCAGTGGGTGTAAGTCTCAATTTTTTGTACCTGGTTAAGACTAGCCAATTATAGAAAATGTAGCTAATCGTTTCTTCTCTATCTCTACATGTTTTGCAATTGTTTTATTCCGCTTCTTTATAAGCTTTGGGTGATTTCCAATAAGGACTTTGATCCCGCATTAAGAATATTCGATCTCAACTTTCAGTCTTGCGCTCATCAGCCAGTGTTATGAGTTTTCTTTGTCTGCTGTCTTCGGCTTTTTTATGTGCTGGTCATGCAGAGGCTTTTGTTTCTGTCATTTTATCGTTACATTCATTTTTAACTTCAACTTCATCCATTTTGTAATTTCTTTTCAGTTATTCTCCTTTGTCTTGGTAACTATCTGTCGTTTCAGCCACTGTCTCGTATTTTGTTAGCTTTCTTTAAAACAGAAAACGCATTATTCTTCGGAGAGGAGAGGTGTTCGTGTTTCATGGCTACTTGTATTAGTTTTCCATTATTGTTTATTAGATATAAGACTACAGTATGTAGTCTTACAATTTTCCAGTTGAATAAGGCCTCTATATCACTATGCTCGTGCTAAATTGAATCCATTCCTATCTGACTCTATGTAATGTATTCTAAACGCAATCGTTATAGTTTCTTGTTTTTATTTTCTCTCTTACCTTCTTAGTTCGTTTAGCGTCAAACTGGGGGTATTATAACTATAATTCATTAATCAGACAACTAGAATTTGACGCCTATTTCCTTTAACTCTATTTTAAGCATTACTCTAATATGCCCTCCTGATCTTTTCTATTTTTCCATTTGTGTGTTTTGTACACTGTTCATTGATCCCAAAGTATTTCTGTATTTGTTTGGTTTAACTCTCTTATCTCAATTTCTTTATCTAGCATATTAGTGTTCTTAATTTTCTTCTTTTCGAGTTTCTTGGGTGCATTTTTATCATCTTAATTCCATATCAATTTCTCTAGTAAATCCTTGTAGTGCCGGTTGTGACGCTTCGAGTTGTTTATTGCCTTCGGTGCACAGTTCGAGTTTGTGCATATACAAAAGATGATTGGTTGTCTTACCATAGTATTAGTATCCGAGTTTATCCTAATTAAATGCCAGTTAAATGCCAGAGCTATAATTTAAAAAAATTAGTCAAGCGAGAAAGATCTCTTGCAATTTTCTAATTCTAATAGAGACGAGTTTAGTATTTTTTCCGTATCTGCAAGATTGTTTACCGTTTACACATCCAGTTACAACTACCATCTTAGTACTGGTCCTGCCTTATCTATGCTAGGGTTCCCAAGGTCCACGTGTGGGAAATAGCATCAGAAGGAGTGACACAGAGACTCATATGGCTGTAAAGCTTATTTACTGAACAACAAAGACAAACCCGAAGATTGCAGGAAAAGAAAGAGAAATCTGCTCAGATCGCTCTTTCACTTCCTACAATCTAGAAGCCACCTCTTTCTTTCAGCTGAAAAGCAGGGGAGCACCAAAGTCCTGCAAATACCCATTCGTTCTCATTCCCACTACTGTTTCTTCTGGTATATTCTTACACTGCCAATGTGGAACATTCAGTCTCATCTAACCTTCCACACAATCAGCATTCCAGCTTGTTATTATCCTTCAGAGTAAAGTTCTGGTTATTTCTAATAGGTACAACCTATTATTTTTGTCGTGTTGAATGACTTCGTATAGGCTTCGTAAGCGTCTAGTCCAATTTTACTGGCTTAAATATCACCTCGAGTTATACAAGGCCTCTTCTTCCATTCTACATAGGAATATATATAATGTGATATATGTAAGATTTCGAGCGATGTAACCTACGTAAAACAAGCATCGAAGAAGCTGCAAGAGCTGCTCAAAAGTTCAAAAGTATTGCAAGCTCTTCTGAATCCATTGCAATGCTGGAAACTGCTCTGTATCATCAGAGAATGGGTATCACAAGCGTGATCACAAGCGTGATCTATATGACCTATAGGACCAATACTGATACGGGGCTAAACAACAACATCACTGTCCAAATTACCATAACCAATAACACTTGTCAACCATGTCACCATAACTACCTCTAGTATTTGCATTCTAGATGGTGTTACATTAATGACGGCTACCGTCAGTCATAAACAACAATCCGATCTATACAAAGGAAGCAACTAAACGCAGTGATCAGAAAGAAGAGACAAGGGGAGGAAACGGGTTGCATTGACTGCTTGTCCATTTAAGAAGCTATCTTCTTCACTCTCTCACAGGACTAGCCTAGCTTTACCATGCACTCCCTTTTGATGCCCTTTCAAAAGATCCATTCCTATTTCTCACAATATACAAATGCCATATCAGAACCTTGCTGCACTTCTGGATTTTTCATGTTACACTCTCCCCCTTTTTTTCACACATCACTTTGGTCCTTTTCTTTTCTCTCCCTCTCTCTCCCTCTCCCTCTCTCTCTCTCTCCCTCTCTCTCTCCCTCTCTCTCTCTCTCTCTCTCTCTCCCTTCTATCTCTTCCTTACAATAGAAAAAGAGGAGTATAAAGAAGTGTAGTTTCTTCTGCTTCCTTGAAAAGCTATCATCATCATCGCCATTACATTTAGTGTAAGACATTTGAAACTATAATCCTTCGATTCTGTCAACCTTGAATATATATATACATACATATATATATATATACATACATATATATATATATATATATGTATATATATATATATATATATATATATATATATATATATATATATATATATATATATATATATATATATATATATATATATATAATATATATATAGAGAGAGAGAGGTGAAGGGGAGAAAGAGTGAGAGGAGGGCAGACAGACAAATTGATGCAAAAACATTGCACATATTGTATAGTATACAATATATCATGTATATTGTATATATATATATTCTTAGATACTTCGATAAGTTTCGGCTGGAATTAGCCTAGGCCATGGCTAACTTAATAGCACCATCTGAAAAAGGCATTTAAAGATGTTTCATATTACAGCCCTAAAGAGTTATTATTTGCAGAAATATATCCAGGTGTAAGTGGTTTACTGGAATTTGTTAGAGATATTCGTCCAGAACCCGTTTGAATGTTATGAGAACGTTTTCTTCTCTTCTGTGTCTTGGCATGATGTCAAAGAGAGCAGGGCCAGCTGAGGAGAGATAGTTCTGTCTTAGTCTTGTGATGTGACGTGAGCATGATTTTTGTAGAGGACGGATGGTACAGGGACCAAGCCTTGGGGAAATTTTAAAGTTGCGGGCAACATATATGTATGTGTGTGTGTGTGTGTGTGCGTGTGTGTGCGTGTGTGTGAGAGAGAGAGTGTGTGTACGTGTGTGAAGGCGCGTGGCTTAGTGGTTAGGGCATTCGACTCACAATCGTAAGGTCGTGAGTTCAATTCTCAGCGACGCATTTTGTCTTTGAGCACGAGACTTTATTTCACGTTGCTCCACTCCACTCAGCTGGCAAAAATAAGAAGTACCTGTATTTCAAAGGGCCAACCTTGTCACACTTTGTGTCACGCTGAATCTCCCTGAGAACTACGTTAAGGGTACGTGGGTCTATGGAGTGCTCAGCCACTTGCAAGTTAATTTCACGAGCATGCTGTTCCGTTGATCGTATCAGCTGGAACCCTCGTCTTCGTAACCGACGGAGTATTCCTTATACGTGTGTGGGAATGTATGTATATGTATGTATGTGCATATATATATATATATATATATATATATATATATATATATATATATATATATATAAATTTAAGGAATGGAGTAAACGCATGTTATAACTGCATACTTTATTCCGACATATGTTTCGAAGAATTACAATTTATGCGATCCATAGGAATCGTATATATATATATATATATATATATATATATATATATATATATATATATATATATATATATATATACATATATTATTTTTATTCTTTTATTCTCTTACTTGTCTCAGTCATTTGACTGCAGTCATGCTGGAGCACTGCCTTAACGGTTTTTAGTTGAACAAATCGACCTCAGGACTTATTTTTTGTAAGCCTAGAACTTATTCTATCAGTCTCGTTTGGCGGACTGCTAAGTTACAGGGATGTAAACACACCAACATTCGTTATCAAGCAATGGGGGCGGCAGGCAGCTGATGAAGGAAATGTTCTCTATGTGGCCTGTGTGTTTTCTGTACTCTGTTTATCATTTTGTCTACGTTTTGTTTGTAACGACCTGTACCCAGATATGCATCTATATATACAGGTAGATGTAGGTATGTACATACATGTACGTATATATGCATATACTCATTTATTATTTGTATGTATATATATATATATATATATATATATATATATATATATATATATATATATATATATACACATATACATATACATATGTATATATATATATACACGCATATATATGTATATATATATACATATATATATACACACATACATATATATATATATATATATATATAGTTTCAAAAAAAGACAAAAAACAATAACAAAAAAACAACAAAGTGAGGACGTGATACGGATAGTGTTATTAGACGCTCGGGAAAGGAAAGAGAGAGAGTATGACGTTTCGGGCGGAGCCCTTCGTCGGAAAGACGGAAAGTTCAAAGAATGGAAAAACGGAGGAAAAAAAATCGGCACCGATGCCCACGAGGTTACATTGTGGAAGGACCAGAAGAGGAGGTGGTGGAGGAAAAGTTCTTTCTAAAACAGGAGAGTGAAAAAGGGACGTGAATATATGTGTGTGCGCGAGGGTCTGCAAGTGTGTGTGTGTAATAACAGAACGTGTGTGTTCGTATGTATGTGTGTGTGTGTGTGTGTGTGTTTGTGCGTGGTTTGGTGGTTTATTTGTTAGTGTGTACGTGTGTGTTTGTGTGTGTGTGACGTAGTGGAAGGAATTAGTAGCAGGAATAGTTAGCGGGTGCTTATGGACAATGGTCAGTGGAGGTCAGCAGGCAGTTATTGAGTATGTGTGTGCGTGTGTGTGTTTGTGTGGGGTTGTAGGTGTTGGGTACGTGTGCGTGTGTGTGTGTGTATTTTGTAGGTGCGCGTGTGTGTATGTGTATGTTTTTGTGTTTGTGTGTATGTGTATGTTGTGTATACGTGCGTTGTTGTGTACGTGTGTGTGCGTGCGTTTGCTTCTGTACGTGCGTGTGTTGTTTATGCCCAAGTGTGTGTGATTGTATGCGTGTCTGTGTGAGTGTGTTGTGTTGGTGAGAGGTGTGTGTGCGTGTGTATGTGTATGTGGGTGTGTGCGTGTGTGTGTGTGTATGTGTGTCGATGTGCGTGTGTGGGGGGGATTGTGAGTGTTAGGTACGTGTGCGTGTGTGTGTTTATGTGTGTCTGTATGTGTGTGTCCTTATTTTTGTGCGTGCGTGTATGTGTATATTGTGTATGTTTTCGTGCGTGCGTGTGTGTGTGTATGTTGTGTATATGTGCGTTCTTGTGTGTGTGTGCATGTGTTTGCTTACGTACGTGCGTGCAAGTGCGTGTGTCATTTATGCCCCTTGTGTGTGTAGTTGTATGCGTGTTTGTGTGAGTGTGTGTTGTGTATGTGAGAGGTGTGTGTGCGTGTGTGTATGTGTGTGTGTTTATGTGTGTATATATATATATGAGTCGTTTTAGCGATGCGTCCTGCCCAAGCTCGTCGAAACGCCGGTGTTAAAACGTGGGTGGCTGATGAAGGAGAATGTTCTCTATGTGGCTCGTGTGTTCTCGTCTACGTTTGTTTGCAATGTCCTGTACCCAGATATGCACCTATACATACAGGTGGATGTCGGTATGCACATACCTGTACGTATATATGCATATACTCATTTACTATTTGTTTTTACATGATTGAACGCAGCGTCTTCCAAATGTAAGTAGTTTTCGTAACTCATATCCTCCGACGCTACTCTATCTCTTTCTCTTTCCTTCCCCCCCCCTCGTTCTTCCTCTGTACTACTACGTATCTCGCTTTACCCCTCTCGTTCTTCCTCTGTTACTACTACGTATCTCTTTTTCCCCCTCGTATTTCCTCTCTTTCTCTTTTCCTCTCGTTGCTCACCTATTCTTCTACTTCCTCCCTCTGTTTCTCCCTCTACCATTCTCTCTCTTCCCTTTACACCGGCATGGTCACATGCTTCCGGTCAATAATCCTTTCCTTCCTTGGCTTTCGCCAAGCAACGCACGCACCACTTTGTCCCTCTCGGGTCCGTGCTTCATCGCGTTCATACACACATAATTTTTCTCGTCTGGCCGTAAAGCCTTTTCTGTTTGTTTTCCTGTCTTGTTTTTTGTCCGCCACTACATTCCTCCATGGCTAGATTTAATTTGCGTATACAAATTTAATCTGCGATCCATGGGACGAGCCGTTTTAGCGATGCGTCCTGCCCAAGCTCGTCGAAACGCCGGTGTTAAAACGTGGGTGGCTGATGAAGGAGAATGTTCTCTATGTGGCTCGTGTGTTCTCGTCTACGTTTGTTTGCAATGTCCTGTACCCAGATATGCACCTATACATACAGGTGGATGTCGGTATGCACATACCTGTACGTATATATGCATATACTCATTTACTATTTGTTTTTATATATATATATATATATAAACTGAGAAGCCATCCATCAGATGGGCGCATATATGAGCAACTGACCCTAGGATTCTGTATAATAACCCAAGTTACCAATCTCCTAGCCAAATGCAAAGTAAAAAGAAATAACTCGAGTGCAAACAAATACAGACAGAACGATAGACATTGAAAGAGAGAAACTATAAAGAAGAAAAACTGAAGGAGAGAAACAAACTGAAAGAAAAACTGACTGAAAGAAAGGATTTGAAAGAAAATGGAATTTAACAAATGAAAGAGGTAAACGGAACGAAAGAGAGACAGAGATTTTAAAAAGGAAACTGGAATAACGAGAGCATTTGCAAAAGAGAGATAGAAACGGGAAGAAAGAAGGAATTTGAAAGAAATAAGAAAAAGTAAAAAGAAAAAAAAGGAAGTCTAGGAGCAAAAAGACGTGAAGTAAAAAACGAGAAGAGGAAAGACAGCGAGAGAAAGACAAAGTGAAGGAAAAAGAAAGCGAAGAAAGAAAGATGGAGAGAGGAGGAAGAGGAGGGGGATAGAGAGAGGGAGAGAACGGCAAGAAGGCAGGAAGGAAGGCCATTTCCTAACCATGCATGACGATTTGCCAAACAACCCTGACAAAAGCTACACGCTTGTTATGCTAATGGAGATGGAAGCAAGAATCAGGAAATTTGCTGATAGATCCATTTGTACAAACACTTTCCCTACCATTAATGCTTTCTTACCATTTTTGCTGACTTTTTGTTATATTCATTCTCCTTTTGCTTTTTCCTTTTTTTTTTTTCACCTAAGCAACGATTTTGTTGTCTATTTATTTTATCTATATATATATGTGCCTCTGTGTGTGTTGTGTGTGTGTGTGTGTGTGTGTGTGTGTGTGTGTGTGTGTGTGTGTGTGTGTGTGTGTGTGTGTGTGTGTGTGCGTGTGTGTGCGTGTGTGTGTGTGTGTGTGTTTGTTTGTGTCTTTGCTATTGAATATTCTATTCTTTAGGGTGTTTTCAGGGAAAAGAAGATGAAGAGAAAGAGTGAAAGAGAGAGAGTGTGAGAGAGAAAGCGACAGCAATGGAGAGGAATGCTTGAAAGCTTTTATTCATGTTAAATTTTGTTAATTTTATTTTTCTATTAATTACTTTGTTATATTTTATCATTTTCTTGATACGCGATGTATTGTATATACATACAGCATCACTGTATGTGTGTGTGTGACGTGCGTGTGTTTGTATGTACGTGAAAACCTGTATTTACGTGTGTGTGTGCATATATATCTGTATGTATGTGTGTATATATATATATATATACATACACACACGCACTCACGTACATACACGTGTGCGTGTGTGTCTGAATGTCTTTGTATGGATATATACAAATATATTTAAATATTATGTTCATATGTATGTGTGCGTACATATATATATATATATATATATATATATATATATTGCTGTGTATGTGTGTACGTATTAATATATATATACATACATACATGCATACATTTACGTCTATAATATATATTGAATTTATAGGGATATGTATATAAAATAAATACATATGTGTGTATGCATGTTTTTATATACATACATACATATATATATATATATGTGTGTGTGTGTGTGTGTGTGTATTTATATACGCACATATACAGGTATATACATATAATACATATGTACAAACATATGTGTACTTGTTCTCATGTGTATGCGTGCGCGCGTGTGTGTATGTGTGTGCGGGTATATGTTCATATGTATATCTGTATATAAAGTAAGTTCTTTTTTTTTTTTCCTAATATATCAAATATTTATTCTATTTCGTCTTTTCATTGGAAACTAATACTAATCAGTATTTTGGCTTATTTATTCTTTCGTTTCGTTTTGAATCATTTTTGGGTTTTTTTAACTTCGGTTTCCTCATCACCACCTTCATCACAGAATATCACACTAGTCAATACTAACAGAAGTCGTTATCTGACAAAATAAAAAAATTTTTTAAAGTTTTGGATGGGGCAAAAATAATATAAATAATATTTTCAACATAGCTATTTTAGTAAGTTTCCCAGGATATTTTTTGAGGGTTTTTTTTTGTCTTTTTGCTAAATATGAAAAGATATAAATCATCCTAATCATGATCACAACCACCACCATCATCATCATCATCACCATATCGATCATCATCATCATCACCATCATCACCGTCGTCGTCGCCATCATCATCATCATCACCTGTGTCGTCATCGTCGTTCACGTCGCCATTTTTGATATTCTGTCTCAGCCCAATCATCACCGTCATAAAAGTTATCATCATCGTCATTATTCTCATGAGCGATGTCGTCGTCGTCGTCGTCGTAGTCGTCATCATCATCATCATCAGCAGCAGCAGCAGCAACAACAACATAATCGCCGACGTCATTGTCATTATCGTCTTCGCCTTTTTATTCTGTCATTCACATTATCATCGATATATCAGTTTCATCTCCCAAGTTGGTATATATATATATATATATATATATGTGTGTGTGTGTGTGTGCGTGTGTGTGTGTGTGTGTGTGTAACTGCATGTGGATTGTTGGCGATTATTTTCCTCCGCCTTTCTTTTCTCTGGGACTTTCCTCTGTCCCCTATTACTGAAGAGCTTTGCTTGAAACGTAAAACACCCTTTCTTTCCTTCCCTGAGCGTCTTTTAATACTTTGCATGTACCACGTCCTCGCGTTGTTGCTGTTCTTTCTTGTTGCATTTTTCTTCATTTTTTTACTAATTATATATGTGTGTGTGTGTGTGTGTGTGTGTGTGTGTGTGTGTGTGTGTGTGTGTGTGTGTGTGTGTGTGTGTGTGTGACAATTATTCGGTATATATATATATATATAAGAGACCAAAGTGTACGTACGCCGCTATATGTATATAAAAAAAATACAAAAATGGGACAAGAACCCAACAGGCGACAATATAATATATCCAGACAGTTGGATGATACAAAAAGGGACATGAAAAAACGGACGGGTCATTCGGAGTTTTCTTTCGTCAGTCGAGTTCCAGATTATCTTTGCAGTTTCGGCTGGTTATACTCCCGAAACTGCAAAGATAATCTGGAACTCGACTGACGAAAGAAAACTCCGAATGACTCGTCCGTTTTTTCATGTCCCTTTTTGTATCATCCAACTGTCTCGACATTTTGTTGTCGCCTGTCGCGTTCTTATCCCATTTTTGTATTCTTTATATACATATATCGTAAAGTATGACACGGGAAGACGTCGAAAAAACATACGGAAAACAAGAGAAAAGCACGCAAAGGACGTGTGCACGAGCACTCACCCTCGCGTGATAGCGCGAATACTTGACCAAAACTACCCAGAAGCTGGTGTTTCGCCTAGTTATGAATAAGACCATTGCACTTAACTACATTACGATAAGGGTTAGAAATATAGGAAGTTAGAAGATTCACTAAATCTTGGTAATTAGTAAGTTTAATTGCTCTGAGGAGTGAAAATGTCATAAGTGCTTCAACATAGATTATTTAATTATTCATTTCATAGCGACTTCTAAATCACCATAAAAACCCCTCTCATGTTTCGAAATTTTTGTCCATATACCTCTCTAGCAAAACAGCAACAACTTGAATTTCTACGTCACAGTTGCTGTTATTGCAAAATCGTAATTGAATGAACTACTTCTTCGCTGTGCTCTCTAAGGTTTTATCTTTTCAATTATTATACGCTTCCTTGCAGCAACAGATGTTGATTCAAAATTTACATCAACGTTATATTTCAAAGAAACTAGCTTGGCGTACGCCCTAAGCTATTTGCTTTACAAACACACACCACTGAAGCACCAGTTGCTCACTTTCTTGTAAGTTCTAGTTCTGGCTCACAATTTCCACTAGACTACCATTTTCTCTTGATATGAAATACAAAGCTGAAAGTTACCTAATCACTGAAATGTTAACAGAAGATGCAGAGTGGCACAAGTTTTTGTGCGTTGGTGATGGTGGTCATTGTGTTGGGGATGTTTTGGGGTGTGTACTATCAAATTTGGAGATGTTATATTATGATACTTCAGGAACAAACTTATTTAAAAATTAGTTGTAGTTAATAAATTTTCAAAGAATTTGTACATACAGATTTTCACTGCAAAACGCAGTGTTTATTAAAAGGGAGTTTGAAAACTAATTAGAAAGAGTTAGTCTTATATAAGTAACTGGCTGAATATCGAGAAACGAAGCAGGAAGAGGAGGAGTGAATGTGTTCGAATACTGGACGGTTTAAGAAACTAGAAAGTTAGGGACATTGCAGAGAGCTAGAAAGAAAGAGTACATCTTCCAGAGAGTCTCATATAAGTGAATGATAAATAGGATGTACACTGGCACAAGAGATAATGCACAAGAGATAACAGAATAAATATCAAAGATAAGGGCAGCTTTGTGCGTGTATGTATGTAATTATATGCATGTATACATGGATGCATATGCACATGTAAATGTATGTGTGTGTGACAACCGGTGTTGATGTATTTACATCCCCTTAACATAGCGTTTCGGCAAAAGTGAAAGATAGAATACATACCAGGCTTTTAAAAAAACAAGTACTGGGGTCGATTCGATCGACTAAAATTATTCAAGGTGGGTATCCCAGCATAGCCGCAGTCTAATGACTGAAACAAGTAAAAGATTTTATATATATGTATATATATATATATATATATATATATATATATATATATATATATATATAGGCATTGCAGTGTGGTAACAGGCTTGCTTCCCAACGATGTGGTTTTGAATACATGGTTTCGTGTTCACTCACCACTGCGTAACACCTTGGGTAGTGTCTTCTACTATAGCGTAGGGCTGACTAAAGCCTTGTGAGTAGATTTGCTAGGCGGAAACTGAAAGAAGCCCGTTGTGTGTGTGTGTATGTGTGTGTGTGTGTGCGCGCGCGCGCGCGTGTGCGCGCGTGTGTGTGTGTGTGCGCGCGTGTGTGTGTGTGCGCGCGCGTATGTGCGTGTGTTGTCCCCCACCCTACCACTCTACAACCGCTTTTGGTCTTTTTACATCCCCTAACTTAGCAGTTCAGCAAAAGAGACCGGTAGAATAAGAAATACAATATTTTAAAAGATATAAGTAGTCGTGTTGATTTGTTCGACTAAAACCCCTGAAAGCGATGCTGCAGAATGGCCGCATCCCAACGAGTGAAGCAAGTAAAAGATAGCTAGGTAGCTATCAATCTAGCTAGCTACACAGACAGACAGACAGACAGACAGACAGGTAGGTAGGTAGGTAGATAGATAGATAGATAGATAGATAGATAGATAGATAGATAGATAGATAGATAGATAAGGAAGGGTCGGACGGCCAATAATCACACGTACTAGTTGTTCCTTTCAGCTTAATTTTATTTTTAACCAATTTTCATAGCATCTATATTTGATGGTCCAGTTTCTTTTTTTGTTCTATATGTATTGATATAATTTTTTTTCTATATAGAGCAACCTTCATACACTTGTTCATTTGTAAACACTATTGCAAACTCAAGATGAAATGTGTGTAGATTGTCTGTCATTGCTATTATTTTATATACGACTATTGTTGCCATTATTATGTCGACTATTATTAGTATGACCTTTCCTCATGAAAGTTTGTTTCTTGGTTTGTTTACACATATTCGACAAAGTTATAATTTTGTTCTCCCCTATCTAATCTTATTATTTTTAACCCTTGCATGCTTTTAGATTCTTCCTTACCTACAAATCGACTTTTAAATCGTTTAACATTTTAGAATCCTCGTTCACTGTTAAATTCTTTCACATTTTTATCTGATTGTTTTACCGCGTGTTTATTTTCGGCCATGAATTGAAGACCATTTCCGCCTTCGATTTTTACTTTATCTCCTCTTGTCGTACTTCTCTTTCTTTTCTTTACATCTTTTTCTTTCTTATATCCCCCAGTTGCCTTCTTTCCTACTATTAGTTTCTTTCCTTCTGCCTTTCTTTTATCTATATCTGTCTATATAAATATTGTTGTATTTCGGGACGGTCATTTTTTTTTTTTTTTTTTTTTGCTAAACAAACACACGCACTATATATTTTTTCTTCACTCGTTTATTATTGTTCTTATTTTATTATCTTAACTCGTGTTCATTGCCCGAAAATCTTTCGTCATATATCTGTGACCTCTTCAGCGACACTTTTTGTTTTTGTGTGTGTTCTTACTCCACTTACTCCAACGTATCTATATAAATTATTGAATAAAATCCGTTGGAACTCGAATGTAATCTACAACAAACTTCCGTATTACGATTTTCTGTTTTCTCTGAAACCGCTTCCAATTTTTTTTCCGTAAAGAAATTCTATGATTACCTTTCACTATAAATGTTCCTATTTTGACAAGATCGAGAGACCGAAACAAACTGCAGTTTGTAACAAATGAATAAATATTAGTTCTCAGTGTTTTCACATTTAGCGAGTACTTTTTATAGTAGCCAGAATTGATTACGGTAGTACTTCGTGCATATATATATATATATATATATATGTGTGTGTGTGTGTGTGTGTGTGTGTGTGTGTGTGTGTGTGTGTGTGTGTGTGTGTGTGTATGTGTGTGTGTATATTTGTATTTATACACACACACACACACACACACACACATATAACCAAGAATGACACTTCTTTTTTTGCCTGTCCTTCTAATTGTTGTTTTCTTGTCCGCCTTTGTGTCGTCTATCGGTCCGAACGTTTTAATGCCCTCTGTTGCGTTTTTGTTCCATTCATATATATATATATATATATATATATATATATATATATATATATATGTATATATCTACAGATAACATCCGCCTACTATATTTTCCCTTCTCATTCAGCATCGGTGTCAATTGCTGCCAAGCGTTTATACAGAGTCCGCCAAAAAATGTATGCACACTTCGGGAAAGGAAAAATTTGCATAAATATTTAACTTGTATAAGTATACATATATATATAGATAGATAGATAGATAGATAGATAGATAGATAGATAGATAGATAGATAGATAGATAGATAGATAGATAGATAGATAGATAGATACCGCTTTCGATGTTTTATAAAACTGCAATAACACTGAATAAAAATATTTATACAGGTTTTCCCTTTCCTTAAGTGTGTATACATTTTAGTGGGTGGACTCTGTATATCGTCTCTCGGAGCGCGGATAATTTCAATGAATTAAAAATTTAAATCGTATTGCACTTAATATAATATTATTTATTTTTGTTGTCCAAATTTTTTCTGCTGACTCCTCTGATTTATTATTCTCTACTCATTTCTTCTTTATATACGTATGCATTTATCTGTGCATGTATTGCGTGATTGTATGTCTGCATATATGTATGCATGTATGTATATATGTATGTCATTATTCAATTTATTTCAAGATTTCTTGCCAATAGAGAAAAAAACCGGTTTCTAACCTAGATTCAAGGTTCCTACACTGGAACTTCAACATCAACAACAGGGTATATTTGTTTGTATGTATGTATGTATGTATGTATGTATGTATGTATGTATGCATGCATGTATGTATATGCAGATTTGTATGTTCTATGTATGTATTGTCATGCATATAGTTACATATCTAGACATGCTCATATATATTTAAATGATAAACTTCTGGGAAGTTTTACATTGATGGATTGGATCTGTAGTCTTCGAATCAGCTTTCTTCTTTCTGGTTTTGAGAAGCCTAATTTCTCAAGATTGGTATTTAGGCAGTGTGTTACATATCCCAGGGCCCCAATAAATACAGGTATAAACCTGAACTTGTAGTTTGGATAGAGTAACTGCAGATTTCTTGATAGTTCAGCAGTGTTCTCTTTTTCACTGATCTTCAGCTTTATGTTAACATCCGCTGGGCAGCTAATTTCCACAACTGTGCTCAGTTTCTCTTCTCTATCCCAAATCATTATATCAGGTCTGTTGTGCTTACATTTTATTGAGGTTTTCCCTGGTACATTCCACCAGTATTCCTTTTCATTATGAGTGGCTATGGCTTTTACCATATCGTGTTTTTTTTTAATTCTTTGTCCTCGGGATTATCCTTCCGACAGATTTCATTATAGAGTGTCCTAACTACAACGTCATGTCTCATCGGTAGATAATACCATGATGACATTTTCGGACAACTGCTTATGATGTGGGTGATATCTTTCAGTACGGATTCCACAAAGTCTGCATCGGTTGTCACATTTTACGGCTTTTCCTGCATCTCTATCCCTTTTGTGCATCAAGTACTTGGTTGATATTTCCTGTTCCTGGATTGCAATCGCAAACTCTTCAAAGTAGGAGGTAGTAGTCCGGCTATTGGTCTATGATAAACTGCTTTGATGATCGATGTTACTATCATCACGGAGCTTTCTACTAACATATCCATGCATAGTCTTGTGTTCATATAGGCTCATCTTTTCATCTGATGATATCTTGCGGTAGAGTATGTATGTATGTATGTATGTATGTAGAATTTTCAAATGTATAAGAATTAGTAGAATTACCTAACAAACACAAGATTTGTAGTTCAATTCCTCTCAAGGAAGTTCCTACATGCAGGTTTTCAAATTTTGATCCGTCCTAATATAAACAGAATTATATTGTGCATATAAGAACCGAATTTTTCATTGGGTAGATGCGTGTGCTTGTGTGAGTTTGTGTGTGCCTATGTATGAGTTAGTACTGTTTCGTTCCTATGCTATTAATAACTCGTTTAAGCAGAACTATAATCATAAGCATAACAGCCATAGCTATGCTATCTTTTATGCAGTTAACATATCTACGATTGTAAGGCGGTGAGCTGGCAGAAACGTTAGCACGCCGGGCGAAATGCCTAGCGGTATTTTGTCTCTCTTTACGTTCTGAGTTCAACTTTCACCGAGGTCGACTTTTCCTTTCATCCTTTCGGGGTCGATAAATTAAGTACCAGTTGCGTACTGGGATCGATGTAATCGACTGGTCCCATCTCCTCAAAAATTTCGGGCCTTGTGCCTAGAGTAGAAAAGAATATATCTACAGTTGTGAAGGCGTGTGACTTAGTGGTTCAGGGTATTCGGTGGAGAGTTCAATTCCTGGCGACGCGTTGTGTCCTTGAGCAAGACACTTTATTTCACGTTGCTCCAATCCATTCAGCTGCCAAAAATGAGTAGTACCTGTATTTCAAAGGGCCAGCTTTGTCACATTCTGTGTGATGCTCAACCATCCTAAGAACATTCTATGTCACGCTGAACCTCCCTGAAGGTATATGTGTCTGTTGAGTACTCAGCCATATGCACGTTAATTTCACGAGCAGGCTGTTCTGTTGATCAAATGAATTGGAACCCTCGTCGTCGTTAGCAACGGAGTGCCTGTTATCTTGGATTGAATTATCCAGTATGTTTCGCTATTTTTACGACAGAAGGATATAGTGTGAGGGAGTCATATCTGCTATATTTTCGTTGGAATATGTATGTGCATGCGCATCTGTTGATGTTTGTGTGTGTATATGTCTGCATGTGCATGCATATGCCCGTGTGTGTGTGTGTGTGGGAGCGTGCGTATGTGTGCACGTATACACGTGCGTGTGTTGGCTTATGCGTAGCGTGTTTATGTACCAGGAAATTTTGAGGAAATATTTCAATTCATTTAGATAAATAAATAGAATTTTTTTTTTACTAAAAATATTCTTTTGCAGCAAAACGATATTTGGTTATTTCAGTAAGAATGTAAACAACTCAGAGCTGACTAGAAATCCACATTGAGAGGAGATTAAGTAAAAGGGAATATATATATAGTCTTATATACACATATATATATAGTCTTATATACACTTATATATATACTCTTGTGTGTGTGTGTGTGTGTGTGTGTGTGTTTATGTATATATAATAGGGTGTAAAGTTATGACCTTTAGAATGTTTTTGAAACTTTTGTAAAACCTAAAAGAAAATGGCTACCTTACCAGAACTTTCAATAATGTCACCAATATAAAAATGAGATTCAAATTGAACTGAAGACTGTTAGGATCTATACTGTCCTTAGTTTTTGTTTTTTGATTGTTTGTTTGTTTTTTGGCGGAGTGTCGTGCATGTGTGTGTGCTCACGTGTGTGTGTGTGAGTACGGTTTCTAATCTTCCTTTCCTTTCATTTTTTTTTATTTCCCACTTTTATTGAATATAAGTTTCATCCATAGACAAGATTATTGTTGTTAACCCTGATGGAGTAGACCTTATAATCAAAGACATTCATGTGGCGACCATCCTGTCTCTGAAGAGGTAACTAGACTTACAATATCTAATTAATGTGCTCTTTCTTTTTGTTTTAAGATGACTGCGGCCATGCTGGGGCACCGCCTTGAAGAGTTTTAGTCGAACAAATCGACTCTAGGACCTGATGCTTATTCTATCGGTTTCTTTTTTTCTTGCCGAACCGCTAATTACGGTGACATGAACACACCAGCACCGATTGTCACACGGTGGTGAGGGACAAACACAGACACAAAGACATACACATAGATAAATATATATATATATATATATATATATATATATATATATATATATATATATACACGATAGGCTTCTTTCAGTTTCAGACTACCAAATCTACTCACAAGGCTTTGGTCTGCCCAAGGCTATAATAGAAGACACTTGTCCAACGGACTAAACAGTGGGACTAAACCTAGGAACCATGTGGTCGGGAAGAAAGCTTCTTACCACACAACCACACCTGAGCCTATTTATATACACAGATAAATACATACGTACATAAAACGGAGTTGCGCACATACAAATTCAGTAACAAATAATGCTTTCAACAATAGGCACAAGGCCTGCAATTTGAGAGGCGTGGATAGTCGTTCACATCGACCGCAATGTTTCACTGGTACTTGATTGATCGACCTCGGCGAAATTTGAACTCAAAACGTAGTGGCAGACGAAATATCTCTAAGCATTTCAACCAGCCTACTAACGATTCTGCCATCTCGCCACCTTAAATTCAATAATAAATAATAGTTCATAACATATCAATCGCTGAGAGCGGGCAATTTTCTTTTCTACTCTAAGCACAAGGCCCGAAATTTTGGGGGATTTACACGTCTACCATGTTAAATAAGAAGACATGATGTATTAGATAACGCTGTCCTATATACATCTAAAAGACAGGATGGTTACAATTTGCTTGATCAGGTTTAACTTCGGGCTGAACTGCAACAACAAAAACTGATGCCTACACCCATTAACTTCATCGTACATAAGTATCTCTTTATCCTGTATTTGTCTTAAGATTTTTCCTTATCATTTCCCTTTCCTTTATTCTTTATTTTACTTCTCCCGCCTTCTTTCTTTTCTCTCTTCGATTCTTTCCTACTTCATTTCTGCCTTTCTTTGTTTCTCTCTTTCTTTTTAATCTAAAATGTGCCTGACCGAGTTAGAATAATAATCAAACAATGGGAGAAATGAATTCAATTAAAGAAAAGACAATAGCAAAATTTATGAGCATTGTCCTCTACCCCAACACCGACAATTCAGGACTTACCTGCAGAGAAATGCCCGCCATATCTTTCCCCTCTTAATAACATACCAGAATCTTTTCAATTATCGGTCAGGATTAACTCAGGCGGCATGCTCCTCCCGACAGTACACGGTGTTCTTTCACATCAGCAATAATAATCATCACAGTAATTAGAATATATTGTGCTGTGTTTCAAATTTCGTTTAGTTAAGGTCGAACGACCATTGCTCACAGCTATGTTATATAATGGTTTGCATCAATATTCACTTATAAATGTGAGTCAGGGAGTGCAAAAGAGAGAGAGGTGAGTGTTTGAGTGAGCGTATAATAATCAAATATTTTTGATACTGGAATACACACACACACACACACACACACACACACACACATATATATATATACACACGCGCGCGCGCATATACATATACATATATATGTATATATATATATATGTGTGTGTGTGTTTGTGTATACATATATATATATATATATATATGCATACACATATACATCTACATACATATATATATGTATATGTGTGTGTATATATATATATATATATATATATATATATATATATATATATATATGTATTTTTGTATGTATATGCATGTATGCATGTATATACATGACATGCAATCCATACACATGATTGAGTTATATATATACATACGTACACACATACACACATACATACACACACATCCCCACTCATAATCGTAAGATTGTTGTTTCGATTCCTAGACCGAATTATGCATTGGCTTTTGAGAACACGCTGCTCTACGCCACTCATCTGACAAAAATGGTTAATCCTATGACAGACGGGATAATATACACAGCATCCGTTTGATGTCCCAGGAAGAACTTTTCATTCTTTTTATGTGTGCGTGTGTGTGTGTGTATAAAAGGATAAAATTATTATTATATTGTAAAATAATAATAATATGAGTGGCTAGCATGCATTAAAAACCGTAGAGGTAAAAATTAATATAAAGTTATAATTATATATAAAAATATACATAATTATAATGTCACAGCGTCCTTCTAAGAGTAGCTTCTTCCGGTGTAAAACCTGCTGTTTCACGTGTTTACTGGTCATCTCGTTTCGGCCTGTTATTAAGTGTCAGTCACGAGGACTCAGAAAATGTAAGTTATGTTGTACAAGCGTTTCTCTCTGTTAACCAATGACGTACAGATATCTGTTTATAGTTACCTCATTTGTCATTCTATCAACTGCAATTCCTATGGCGATAGAAGAGTGGTGAACTACGCTGACCTAATCAGTTGGAAATCATGCAGATCTGTTACAGGACTGAGCAGTCATCTGAGAGAACATGGACAGGAAGTCAGAAGTGTCACTGAGGAAGCGCAACGAGGAAGCGCAAAGGCAGCAATCATCTCTAAAGAAGGAACAATTACTGCGTGGGGAGTCTTCAACTGTTGCACCTTACTATCATCGATAACCTTTCTTGGCGACCGTAAATCTTAGCTAAGCCCACATCATAAAGACAGGTCCTTCTCTTCAAAGCAAGAAAATGTCTCATCCCTTACAGTTGCTGACACTCAACTAGGCTCAAGTGCGAACCATACTGGATAACTAGTCTCATATCTAGGGCGTACATATACATCCAGAGAAGGGCCACTTGTTTGACTGGAGTTAAATCACTAACAGTCACGCACCAGCCTCTAACCCACAGGCTTCCATTCTCTTCTTGTCATTTCTGTTGCTACTTGAAAAGTCACTATTCCTCTAAGTACGATAGTTACGTGCCTCCATTAAGCAACTCTAAGCCGCTCGTCTCTCCTTCCTCATCTTCCTTGATGCATTCAACCACTCCCCAGGCCTTAAACTAACCACTATTCCTCTTTTACTCTTTTACTCTTTTACTTGTTTCAGTCATTTGACTGCGGCCATGCTGGAGCACCACCTTTAGTCGAACAAATCGATCCCAAGACTAATTTTTTTTGTAAGCCTAGTATTTATTTTATCGGTCTCTTTTGCCGAACCGCTAAGTTACGGGAACGTAAACACACCAGCATCGGTTGTCAAGCGATGTTGGGGGGACAAACACAGACACACAAACATTTACACACACATGCACACATGTTTCCGTCTACCAAATCCACTCACAAGGGTTTGGTCGGCCCGAGGCTATAGTAGAAGACACTTGCCCGAGGTGCCACGCAGTGGGACTGAACCCGGAACCAGGTGGTTCGTAAGCAAGTTACTTACCACAAAGCCACTCCTATGTACCTTTTTCCTTAGAACATCACCCTCCTTCACCCTAGCATCTTCTCTCTGCTTATATCTTTCCAATAAGTGTGGATCTACAATAATCTGTACGGGTCAACATCTTCAATCTCACTAGGCTCGAAAGGCTTACAAAGGTCATGCGCATTGCCTCTTCCTCCAACTTAGCAAGTAGACGAATAACTATGTATAATATATATATAATTGAAAACCAAGAGGAGTGTGGAGGAGTGTGGACATTTATTCACATCCAAGACTTTTTATTAAAAAGTTTTCTACAGCATGTATAACAATGACCAATACATGTTTCTACTGCAGCAACTACACATTGTTCTGTATGCAATTATGCATCCTAGTCGCAGCAGTTTCATCAAGGGTCT
>NC_142930.1:85048114-85068114 GCF_046866305.1 Octopus bimaculoides | reverse complement strand
AGAATTTTTCATATATATATATATATATATATATATATATATATATATATACATATATGCATGTATATATATATATATATATATGCATGTATATATATATATATACATATATATATATATATATATATATATATATATACATATATATATACACATACATATATACTTTTCCTTTCGTCATTTCTAACTTTCTTTTTTGTTATTTTTACTAGGGTTTTTTCCTGTAATACTTATTTGCCTATACTTTTCCGTGTTTTTCTTTTTTATTTTTCATTGAGGTTTGCTACCTTTTTTATATTTTTTACATTTGTTTTTTGTTTGTTTGTTTTTTTTGTTTGTTTGTTTTTTTTGTTTGTTTTTTTTGTCGCTTCACTCACCTTGTTCTTTGTCATTGTGCCAATCGGAATAACTAAATGACTTGAAACACTCAGTTTTATCGCTGAAACTAAAGTTTGAACCAGCTAGGAAGCTGATAAGTTATCTACCTTATTATAAAGAAAGGTCAATAACAACAACAACAACAACAACAATAATAATAATAATAATAATAATAATAATAATAATAATAATAATAATAATAATAATAATAATAATAATAATAATAAATAATTAAAATAATTACAACAACAATAATAATGATAAGAATAACAATAAAATAAATATATAAATTACAGACAATTTTACTTAGAGTCCCTGGGTTTTATGGCACTCTAACAGTCGGAATGATGAAAATAACACGAAAACAAGACAAAAATTAAAAGCAATATGTGTTAAGCAAATAAGAGAAAAACTAGCAGATCAATTTTCTCTTTTCCTGATACATGTGTGTGTGTGTGTGTGTGTGTGTGTGTGTGTGTGTGTGTGTGTGTGTGTGTGTGTGTGTGTGTGTGTGTGTGTGTGTGTGTGTCTGTGTGTGTGTGTGTGTGTGCGTGTGTATGTGTGTGTGCGTGTGTGTGTGTGTGTGTGTACACTGCAGTATTGTATTATTTATTTTGTTATTTATAATTTTAGTATGTTTCTGATATGTTTTTCCATAGTTACATAAATTCCGATAATTGCATGAACTATTTGGAACAAATGCTTTTCCATAAAGATGTCTTTCCTCTTATGAACCTCTGCAATTTGATTAAACCAATGATGGAGACTAGATATAACAATCAAGTCTTCCTCAAATCAAACCCTACCGTCCTTAAAAACGGCAAGACATTTAAAAATGTTGTCACAGATACCCAAAATGGCAAAACGGTCATGGAGGGAGTGCCTTTGGTCAAAGACTTCTTTAACATGGCAGCCCTGGAGCGAATCAACAACTACTACTAGAATGTGAAGTGAAAGTGGTAGTGCAGCTTACCTTTTATTTAGTGATTATTACCTGCTGAGACTTGTTACTCCGGAAGCATATGAAAAGCTATCTTTAAAGCGCCGATGGATGCTACGAATTACTACTTCCGGTTCAGATACTTTTTAATAAACCTTCGTTGAAGGCTGACAGTCAGCCACTTGCGATAAATAAGAGTGTACACTCTTTGTGCTTTGTATACTGAAGTTGAACGCTTTAGCCAGATAAAACGAATGATTCTCGGCTCTCGTTACGACATTATCAAAGATTAATACGTTTAACTTAAAGATCAAAACGTAGGAGCTGTTGCTAAAGTGAATCATTTAACCACTTATATCCTTACATCGTTATGTAATCATTTTTATAACAAATGTATTATGTCATATGAAAATGATTGCAAACCGCTTTAGCCTGGCGTTTACACTGTTTTAATACTCCTGGTATTAGAATGTCAGCTACAGGTATATATGTATTTTAGGTTTCCGTAAATGCTTTTAGATAAACGTCTTTTATAATAGAATTTGCTGGAATGTTTTTGTTGATTTAAATAATAGAATTTGCAGGAATCTAAGTACATCATATGTCACTTAAAATCTGCGGCGTATCATGCATATCATGCATATCATCACTGTCATATGACGTGTCATTTACTAGAAATAGCAGGCAAAAATCCATCAAATTACACCCTACTGTCTTTTAAAAAGAGAGAGAACGAACATATTGGTAAGTCTTAGAATACGTAAACAGGAGATATGTAAATAGTTCGACAGTAGGATAAATGATATGCTGTGATGAAAAAGAGAAGTGTGCAGTTGTAGAACATCACTCGTTTCGACGAATTCTATACTGCTTTTCCAGACAAAAATATAGGATGATCATGAATTTTATGAACCTAAGCCTGCTCAATCAAGGTTCACCTAGAACTAAACAACAGCAACAAAAACAAGATGAATTTGGCTATTGAAAGCAAAGTAATTTTGCCACAGACACATTACAACACTGGTGATAGAATACGAATAACCAAATCCTTGCTTGTTTATTCATATAAAATCTGTGCTATAAACACGTTATACATTCTCTAAAATTAAGTATTTTGTGTTCTTAATTAAAGCCTACTGATAAACTTAACTTTTTATAAAAGGTTTCACAACTATATTGATGCTTAACATGAGCTCAGGAC
Organism: Octopus bimaculoides; assembly: GCF_046866305.1. Classification (NCBI taxonomy): domain Eukaryota; kingdom Metazoa; phylum Mollusca; class Cephalopoda; order Octopoda; family Octopodidae; genus Octopus; species Octopus bimaculoides. The sequence continues at coordinate 85,065,595 of NC_142930.1, read as the reverse complement.
CCGAAATTTGGGTAATGGGTACAGGTGTTCATATCAACGCCATGTGTTGGTTGGAACTATTTTATCGACCACACATGGAGGAAAGCAAAGCAAAGTCAAATTTGACGAGACTTGAAAATGTAAATACGTGATGCATATCCGACGTTTGAACATAAAAAATAAACAATTTTGTACAGTTCACAATTTTTATTTAATCGCCTTCAAAATACTCTCTTTAGGAGTTCATACACTCTCCCAACAGTTTTCTCATTGCTGGTAACATCTCTGGAACGCTCTCTCTGGAATGCTTTAGAACTCCGCTATCGCTTTTCTCATAATTTCCTCTTGCAACTTTAATCGCATCCCTTTCAGCGTGGTTTTCAATTTGGGGAAGAGCCGGAAGTCACACGGTGCCAAGCTGGGAGAGTAGGGAGCCTGTCGAACAAGTGGTGTGTTGTTCTTGACCAGGGAATTTGTATTACAGGATGCCTTAAAAATGTATCTGACTTCATCTTTTTTTTTTCCGCCGACACTCTCCGCACGCACAAATCATACGTTAAAATGGAATGCACTGATTTTGTGCTTATTCTCACTTCATGACTACTTTTTACGGATTGTTACATGACGGTCTTCTATGACTATTCGCCGAATCTTCTCAATCCCCTCCTTGTTTCGGCTTGTGGATGACCTGCCTGGGGGTACTTCGCTCTCCACTGAGGTGCAGCCATGTTTGAAGCGCTTTTATCACTCTTCGATCTGTGTTTTGCCCATGGCGTTATCGTCAAAGACCTACTGAATCTTCTGGATAGTTTGAGCTTGAGTATCACCAAGCTTTTGGCCAAACTTGATGCAATATCTCTGTTCGATGCGTTCTGTAATCTTGCGGGAAAACGAAAATCCGACTAGCGCGCAATACACGTTTGTACTCAAGGCCTAACAGCCGGGAACTGACAGGCCTACCGGCGTGAAAATTTTTAGACACAGTAAAGGTAGCATCACCTTCCACCCAAAAGATTTTGCCAACGCAACATAAGTTTTGGCGGAAAAAATAAAGTCGGTTACTTTTTTGAAAGCACCTCGTATGGCTGGGTGAGTTGTTCAGAGCGCTATCACTTGTGTCAATCTGCATCGAATTACATTTTTAAAAGAATGAGTTTTGTGCTTAAAGCAAAATTAAAACTTTTCTATCGTTAACAGCGGATCCTGGTAAAACAAAATAATTTCTAACATTGGCGTTATTCCAGAAGCAATCGATGTGATACTCACGGTTGGAATGTCTTTTAATTATACGTCTACTTGATCTGGTCTGACCTGGAGCTACACGACAAAAGCAACAACTACACAACTTTGTCTTTTGCACTAACTCCCACATCATCCTTTATTTATCTTTTATTTCTATGTGCGTGTGTGTGTTTTCATCTATTTTTACGTGTCAAATGGTAAATGGGTAATGGTTCTGTTTTGTTTTGTTTTTTCATTGCAATAGCTTTTCGACCGGTTGGTTAACCTAATCCATCACCTCGTTTAACACCACAACTTAACACATTGGTAATCTATTTTTAGTGAAGTCCACTTCGTTGTAACTACTTAGACCTGGACTCCAGCCAGCAGATAACTCGATACCTTCGTACAATACAATTTACTTCAGCAACTCTTGAGTTTTAGATTTTTCCTTCTTTCCGTACGCCATTCATGGAAGTTCTGCTAAAATTCATAGAGGCCGCTCCTCTAAGCAATAAAAAGAATTTAACTATGACTTAAAAGTATAACTTGCTTGTCAGTCAAACAGACTGAGGAGAGCAGTGGAATATCTTTAAAAATGAATGAAAACAAAAAGAAAACGTGATGAAAAACAAAATTTCTAAGAATCATTTAACCCCTTGTTTTAAAATTACATAAGTCAATAGAAATCAAATCTGATTACTAATTATGATTTGCATTTTTGTTTATTGTGTTTATTTCTTAAATTTTATATATTCTTTTTCTCTTAATTTATTTTTCTCCATAATTAACTAAAATTTGCCAGAAGAATTAGAAGAAATACACAAAAAAGAATCATTCACTTTTGAGTTATATTAATCTTTGAATTACTTTAGTCTTTTAACTTTGTAAGGAGAACGACATTAACAACTGACAATATCATATCTTAATCTCTTTAAAATGTTTGTTCGATGGCATGTCTTCAGCTCAGCGCCAATAACTGCTACACCATTAAGGCTGTATAATATAAGCTGCAGCTCTTTACTTTCACAGTGATCTCATATACATACATACATACATACATACATACATACACACACGCACACACACACACACACGTACATACATACATGCATACATACACACATACATACATACATGCATACATGCACACATACATACATACATACATACATACATACATACATACATACACGCGTATGTCTGTACGTATGTATGAATGTGTTTGTATATCTGTGTATATACATGTATATATATATATATATTATATATATAGGCATGTGTGTGTGTGTAGTGTATTTTTGTTTGTATGTGTGCGTACGCGTGTGCGTGAGAGAGAGAGAAGTATAAATGATAAAAAGAAGAAAATGTTGAAGAAGTTACCTAAGACGAAGAAGAAGAGGAGGAAGAGGAAGACGACGACGACGACGAAGGAGAAGACTTAATGAAATATTAATTCCATTATATTCAAAAATGATGATATTCTCACCAATTTTATTAAGTCTCAACTGTTTAGTTACACAAATTTAATTTACTGATTAATTTTTTCAGTTTTTTTTTCCTTGATTAGTTTTTTTATTTGCTGTTCCTTCCTTTTTTTTCTATATTTTTTCTATTTCCATAATTGTTTTATTTTTTTTATCGTATTGAGTTTTTCTTTCCTTTTCTTTTCAATACTATTTTCTTCATTTTGTACAAATTTTAAATCATTGTTGTGCGTTTTTTATTAAAATTTTCTTTCTGGATTTGTGTAATTTTCTTGTTTATTGTTTCAGTTATTTTTCTCACAAATCATTTGTTTTGTTGTTGTTGTTGTTGTTAATGATTTTTGTTATTTTTTTAATTTGTTAGTTATTTATCAGTTTGAGGGCAATTGTTCATTAAATCTTGGCTTAAGTGATTACTTTATTAAAGAACCATATAGACGGTAAACTGGAACGAAAGTGAAGAGAGAAAGTGCTGTAAGAGCACTGCTAATGGTAATTTCGACGACAACGATGTGGATGATGATGATGATGATGATGATGAACAAAGAAGTTGTTTTGCATGGTAATCCCTTTGGTAGTACTTATTCTGTACATATACTCTCACATATTTATTAAACCCGCTTACTCACATAGCAAACGTAGATGAATCATCCACCAATTTAGACGATGAGTATTTCGGTCGGTCGTTAAACTGAATTATCACCTTATTGAATTATAGTTTAAGTAACAGAGTATATCACACACTCTGGTACTCATTACATAATATCCTGGTAGACTCGGCGTGGCAATGTGCATGAGAAGGATACACGAGCATATGCATGAGTGTCTGTATATACATATATATTATATATATATATGGCAGACGCCATGATAGATCGCTGACCAAACCATTCAATTTTTTTTCTCCGTGTTTTTCTCCGTATTCTTTCTGTTGAAGAGCGTAGCTCGAAACGTTAAAGACTTTCTATATTCCCGAGCATTAAACTAATACATCCTTTTGTTGTTTACACCACCTGTCCTCGTCTGTTGTTGTTTTTTTTCGTAAATTCTCCCATATATTATATATATATATATACATATATACATATTATTAATTTGGGTCTTTTTTTTTTTTGTTAATTTTTGCTTTCTTACAAGAAAGGTAAATATTTCGAAGATAGCAGGTTTTACAGCAACATCAACCAAACTACCAGGGTGAAACCGGGAAAAACAGCTAGTTACACAAATAATCATATTAATAGCTTGGTTTTGTTGAGTAGATGTCTAAATGATAATCTGGATAAACTGAGATTTTCAGAAAAAGAAATCGACCAGCTAATTCGCACATTACAAATATAATCTGTAAGCGGAAGACTAAAAATATGCGAGACTTTTCTCAGATTCAAAACGTAAATCTGTTTTCGTTATCAACATTCTAGCACTGGATCTTTGTATCTTTGTTAGAAACCAACTCCTTCCTTGCAGAAGAAGTCCAAATAATTAAAAATAGAAGACAGCACATACGCACACACATACACACACACACACACACACACACATACATACATACATACATACATACATACATACATAAATATATGTGTTTGTTTGTGTGGAAGGGTCTCCGTCAGTTTCGCGATGAAAATGCATTAGTTTGATGAATTGAATTATCTGCACATTGAGTTTGTGTGTAAATGGCTTAGTATTCCACATAACATGGTCCCTTAGCGTAATTCTCAGGCATAATAAATATAATACAGTACGGGATACGGTTATATCTTTGAATTACAGATACACTTCATCTGAAGGGTTTCATTATAGTTTTCATCTGCCGAATTTCTCTCGCAAAGGTGGGTCATCCAGAAACATCCTCCGAATTTCAAGCTTTGTGCCTATAGTAAAAAGATTTATTATTATTATTTACGAATTATCTAATAATAATTCTGCTTGTCACTGCGTTACTTAGCCCGTCGGTAACGCTTTGATGTGATTGATTAAAGAAAAAGAGGAAGAGAGAAGCGTCCATGACGTGAGGTAGGGGGAATGTAATTGTAACGCCTTCATGTGATTAGTTGAAGAGAAAGAGAGGAGAAAGAAAAAGGAAAGAGAAAAGATGATAAGGCGGAGAGAGAGACAGAAAGAGTGAGAACGGAAAAGAAGGAAAAAGAAAAAGAGGGAGAAAGAAGCGTCCATGACTTAAGGTAGGGGGAACATAATATTTATTACGTGGTTAAAAAAGTTAGTTGAGGGTACTGATATAGAAAGAGCTAGAGATATAATTTTAGCATAGGGGTGATTTTCTGATGATGAGGTTAAAGAAAGGTAGAGAGAGAGAGAATGGAGAGAGCGAGAGAGAGAGAATGGAGAGAGCGAGAGAGAGAGAATGGAGAGAGCGAGAGAGAGAGAATGGAGAGAGCGAGAGAGAGAGAATGGAGAGAGCGAGAGAGAGAGAATGGAGAGAGCGAGAGAGAGAGAATGGAGAGAGCGAGAGAGGAGGGAGAGAAGGAGAGAGGGGAAGACAGAAGAGGGAGAGAGGAGGGAGAGATCGGGAGTGAGAGGTGGTGGTGGTGGTTCTGCTGCTGCTGCTGGTGGTGGAGGTGGCGGTGGTGATTGAGTAGTGAAAAGTGCATTTTTTTTTTATTGAGCTAAGTTTTTTTTTATATTAGCTATCACTTAATGCATGCGCATAAGTGCAATTCCGTGAAACATTCACGCTTATTTGCGTGGCAGATATATGCAGTTTAACTAAAGGTTGTATCCTATGTATGGAATTTGTTCTTTTTTATTTCGTTTTTGGGGAAAATGGTAAAATAAAAGTGAATATTTATTTTATAAATGCTGTGTATTAAGTCTATAAAATTGTGCATAAAGTATATAGAATGTATATATGAAGTACATTAAGTAATCATCGTATTCCAATTTCTTTCACTTTTCTATGAGTAGCAGATATGTGACTACCTTTCCATACAGACACAACACAAGCTACGCTTTCAAGTTTTTTGGATAAAGTTTTCAGAAATAATCCAATAGGCTTACCATTAATTCCGTGAAATATTCACGAGTCCCGCTAGATTTAAAATATTTTTTTTATATAAGCGCAGGCATGGCTGTGCGGGAAGAAGCTTGCTTCTCAACCACATGGTTCTGGGTTCAATTCCACTGCGTGGCACCTTGGGCAAGAGTCTTCTACTATAGCTTCGGGCCGACCAAAGCCTTGTGAGTGGATTTGGTAGACGGAAACTGAAAGAAGCCTGTCATATATATGTGTATGTGTCTTTGTGTGTGTTTGTCCCCCATCACCGTTTAACAACCAGTGTTGGTGTGTTTACGTGTTCATAACTTAGCAATACAGACCGATAGAATAAGTACGGCTGGGTGGAATTGCGCGAAAAATTACACAGATCCGATGGTGTTGCTGGGCTTTGTATTTTTTCATAGCTCCCATTGTTACCGAGATAATCTACTATAACAATACTCTTGTGTTTATGAATAAGAAAGGAAGGGGTGATAGAGGAATAAGGAAGGAAAGGGTGATGTCCTGGGGTCGATTTCTTCGACTAAAACCCCTCAAGGCGGTGCTCCAGCATGGCCGCAGTCAAATGACTGAAACAAGTAAAAGAATATTATCAAAAGTAAGATATTAAATGTTCAGTAACCACTGCTATAATTTTAATACTTCAATATTGATGACTTATGAAAGGCGGTGAGCTGGCAGAAACGTTAGCACGCCGGGCGATATGCTTAGCAGTATTTCGTCTGTTTTGAACGTTCTGGGTTCAAATTCCGCCGAGGTCGACTTTGCTTTCATCCTTTCGGGATCGATAAATTAAGTACCAGTTGCATACTGGGTCGATCTAATCGACTGGCTCCTCCTCAAAAATTTCAGGTCTTGTGCCTATAGTAGAAAAGAATCTTTAGCACGCCGGGCATTTCGTCCATCTGTACTTCCTGAGTTCAAATTCCGTCGTGGTCGACTTTGCCTTTCATCCTTTCGAAGTCGATAAAATAAGTACCAGTTGAGCGCTGAGACCGATATAATCCACTTACCCAGGAATTGCTGGTTTTGTGCCAAAATTTGAAACCAATATTTATGGCTTATCTATGTGACTCGTTTATAATTAGATTCTTTGTTCCTTCTTTCATTTGATACTCATCTATTGTTTTATTAGTTTCCGTAGTCTGGGTTAGTCTCTGATATAATTATTACTTGATTCGATTTCCAAAGACACATCTCTGAAATAAAATCACTGAAAATATTGAGAGAATAGTCTCAGCGCCTTGATATCTTATATACCCTTCTTTTTTATTTCTTTCTGTCTGTCTGTCTCTCTCTCTCTCTCTCTCTCTCTCTCTCTCTCTCTCTCTCTCTCTCTCTCTCTCTCTCTCTCTCTCTCTCTCTCTCCTATCTATTTATCTATATATTTGTCTGTCTGTCTGGCTGTCTATCTATCTATCTATCTAACTATCTGTCTGTCTGTCTGTCTGTCTCCTATCCTCTTTCCCTTCTGTCTATGTTGCTTTTAACATGTTTCTATTTGAAGTATTCTGCCCTACAAGTGGCTTATTAAATATACAGTTGCTTGCATTAACTAGGTCATATATAGAATAACAAAATCGTGCAAGGGTGCGTGTGCATATGTATAAGAACAAAAGTGCAAAAGGTGAAAAGAAAGCGAACGGATAAATGAAAGCAACTAAAGTGTTTATCAGCAATGTAATTTAAACGTTTCTTCCTTTTTCCCTTTTCAACAGAAACTGAAAATAGATTTTTATTTTGGTAAAACTCAGACAGCATTTATTGTCTATAAAAATCGTATTGAATTAGTCAATTTGTCATTGTTTGAATCATGTTTATCATGTATTCCATATCTTTCAAGAGATGCTGCTATTAAAAGAGTGTTGGAAAATACACGGGGAGAATTTCATTGTAATTTTCGGGGTTAATAGAGGCTAGGATTTATTCAAGATGGAAGGCACTAAGTACTGATATTTAGGTTTGCTTGATAAAGATAATATAATGATACTTTCCTATTAATGAGGTTAAACTAACAATGGAGTCGGCATGAGCTGCTGCAGTCACACACAAAAGCCATATAATGGACGAAATAATTCTGATTTCAACGGTTGTTGAAATACGTAGATATAATTAGAAGAAAGCATCCTGAAGAAGGAAACTCAATAGCATTTCAGATATTCCCAAACAAATTCTAGAAAGCCTCTGGTGAAAATTCAGAGTAAAATGTAAGGCTTTGTTTTTCCGTTTTTGCAAACAATCAATGTAAGATGACTGACGGTTGTAATGGCAATGTGTAATTGCAAAGCTGTAGGAGTGTGTGAAGAATTATATAATATTATCAGCTTATGGCAAAATGTGTTGGCTGTCAACTGTAAATATGTTTAACACGAGACAGCAGTTGACTGAATCATAGCTATCATCTACATGGTGAGGTGGAAGTGTAAGCAAAACCTTTCATTAGAAAGAGGGAAGCTCAAAGATAAGTTAGAAAAGGAAGTAGTAAATGGGATTGGAAAATGCCAAAAAGGAAAGTATCCATTAAATTGAAAGAAGGTGAATGAGAAAAGCTTTTATTGAAGTTGCTATTAACACCAAATTGTGTGAAGAAACAGTGACAATAAAATAAAGGAGAGAGACCTTGGAGTAGCTACAACATCTTGATCTAATTTTTAAAGATGTCCCCCAGCAACTACAACAGTATTCAACTTAATTAGTCAAGTCTTACGTCATGATGAAATAAGTCCTTTCAAGTTAGGTGGGAAAAAGAGAGGACATGACAATTTATATTCAGATGCAACAGCAACACTGATGGGAAATCTACTTTGTTTAGTTTTCGTTTTCTTGCAAATGGAAAACGAGTAGTAAACTTTGGATAAATAAGAATGCGTATATAGTTTGTTTCTTAGATGTCTCAATCAATAAGATTGTAGCACCTACTACGGAGCTATGTTTACGTATGGTACTATATGAAGATGTCACGTTATTGGAGTGGATGTTAATTACTACAGAACAAATGCCTGTAAACTATTACCGGGATGTTCATCAAACCAGAATGATTGAACCTTGTACTCAAAACTTAACATTCTCGACGTAAGTAAAAAAAAAAAGAAGCAATTTCTAGATTTTACAATTTATGCAAAGGATGAAATCAGTACATTGGCCATATGTACGGTAGTAAATCGTAAGGCTTATATCGATAACTGATAGTAGTATCATATTATCCTTGTATTTCTTCAAGGTACCTTAGGATAAATTTTTACCAGTTATTTTTCTATAATACTGATAAACATAGTTGTATTTATAAATCAGATCTTGAATATATTCCTTATACATCTAATTTAGCTTTACGTCTTAAACTTTCTGGAAAAAACGTTTTTTCTTACTAGTCAACACTTCAATGTAGCATTGCCCATTCGGGACATATGTTGAATTTTGATATGTTCTGGCACGTCATTACTGCTGGGAGATTTATTTTGCCTCTTATTAGTTATAGAGCTATAATTGATAACATTTGTAAAGAATGGGCACAAATTAAAAACATGCAACAGACAGGACAAATGATAAAACAAAAATATAGCCTTCATCAGCTATCTCACCAATGAGTCTATCAGTTTCAGCGCCTTGAGATATAACTACTTCCTTAGTGACGTCACCAGCAATAGGGTACAGTTATTAGGAAATTAATATAGTAAAGACGTGACACAAAAACACGCTAGTTCAATTTGAGTTCAATTCTCAAACTGGACGCCCGTTGTGCCGTTCTGTAAGGCAATTCATTTAATCTTACTTCATTCTCCTTTCATCAGCTGAAAATAAGTACCAATGACATGGTGGGATGTAACCTGGTGACAGAATGGTGTACAGGGGGGAAATATTGTGTTCTCAGTCGCTTAAACACCACGAAAACTGAGACAAGCACTGACCTAGTAGGTATGTAGGCTCAAGAGAGACTTCGACTTTTTGAAGGAAGGAAGGAAGGAAGGAAGGAAGGAAGGAAGGAAGGAAGGAAGGAAGGAAGGAAGGATTGCTAGCTAACCAATTCTTCTCTCAAAATCTATTAATAAATACTTCTGCGAACTTTTCTATTTTGAGACTTCGTCCACACTAAGCTACTTATTCACGCCTAAAAGACGTACGTGTATTGCTAGGGTGAGACGTGTGCGTTACTTCAGTTAAGTGACTCACGAAAAATTTGTTTTGACTGTTGTTTTATGCAAATTTTTAGAAGACAGAAAAATATTGACCTGGAAATCAAAGATTGGCCAAGAGAAAACGCGGTGATGTAGTTGTTTTTATTTAGTTCCAGGTTAACCCTGATTGAGCAAACTTCTAATGAAAGATGTTCTAGCCATGGACATCTTGTCTTGATTCATAGTGTATCTATGACTGCATATTCAATGTAGCCTTAGCCTTCCTTCTGTAATATGTTAAGCCAGATTTTGACAGATTTTAGTTTTATTTAGATCAGGTTGAATGACCAACTAGAGGCCTCTAGTTGGTTCATTGAGAAATGTGACTAGGGAGTTTAAGTGGAGATAATGCACAGAAATTTCCTAATTTATTTCATTTAGAGACACCTTGGGAAGATGAAGCCTTAATGCAATGTATCTAGGGTTATATAACCTGACAGATTATCTCCCAGAAACACCCGAGAAAGAATTTTGTATCAATTTGATGTGCCTTTGCCATTTATTTATTTTACCTTCTTCCTGCAAGGTAGACAAAACCATTTGAAAGTTAAGTGTCTCAGAAGACATTATCGTTAAAGTAGAAAAAGTAAATAAAGGATTTACCTACGTTGATAGTGTATTTATACTGTTGGTAGATTAAGAAGGTGAACCTACCTACTATTAAATATTTGAAATTTGCACATTTATTTCTATATTTTGGAGCTAAGGTTAGTGAAACAGAGCGTACATTTTGTAGAGTAGATAGCACTGAAGTTGGTTTGTTGAATCACCAACTGCTGTAATTAGTCTATAATTTTTATACTTATACCTACAATATTATATTAGCTGACCTATACTAGTCTTTTACACAACGATTTTGTGTTCCATTAGAATAGAGTTATTGACATTTGAAGTAACACGAAGTAAACAAAAGAAAACATCAAAGTAAGGCCCTGAAAACAGTAGAAAATATTATATACTGTTTTTTGAGAGTGTTCGTTTTGCTATATGTAATAATTGATCACTATTTATTCTGTTTGATCTTTACCAATGCCATTCAAATATCAGTAGACTAGATCTGACAGCAATTAGCATCGTTAGGAACGTTTTGCAGAAATCATGTCACTAAATATTATTGAATTCATTTTTATCTTGCTATGAAACTCTCAGAAGTTCTGCTAATTGATACACATACATATATACGCGCGAGCATGCATAATGTTTTTTTCTATCACAACCATATATGAATATGTATTTACATAAATAAATATATGCACGCAAATATATAGCACATATATATTTATATACTTATGTATGATGTTTACATGTATATGTCGAAGTTTTCAGAACTGTGGAGCTACTGGCTTCAGCGTAATCAATGTGTAGAAAAGATTTCATATCAACATAATACTATAGCTAATCTCAGTGCAATGTTTTAATATCTCAGCTGGATTTCACCTAGTTTAAGTTTTAGTTTTGAACATGAGAGCCGATGAATTTATTGTTATTTTCGTATATTCGAAGGTCAACTTTTAAAACAATAATAGAGATTTCTAAGATAACATAAAATGGAGAACGAGAATCGCCGCTCATATCATGTCCAGTGTTTGACTCATTCCTATTTTATCTATCCCAAGGGGTTCATAAAGGAAATCGGTGGTCCGGTATTGGATGAATGAAAAACAACCTCGACACCGACTTTTTTTTAACTTTTTTTTTATCGTTTTACATCCATATTTTCCAGTCTATTTGAATGGTGATGATTTTTGACTGATAGAATAAGAGTAAAGTATTGCGAAAAATAAACGCATCAAAAATAGAAAGAAAGACAATGAAGTAAAATGAAGCATGAGCAGCATAAGTTCCCATATTTGTGTGTGTGGGGGGTGGGGGTGTTTGTGTGTCTGTGTTCGCGCGCGCTCGAAGAAGTTCCTCGACTAATGATTAAATAATTGATGCTTCTTATAATGTCTAAAATTTTCGTAAATTTCTGGCCTAGTATTCAACTAGACATCATGGTTATGTAGATTTTTTTTTAGAATGAGATATTTTCTGTTGTGAAAAGATCACGTTTTCTTTTCCATTGTTGAAACAACACTGATCATTCAATAATTCTCGTTTTGGTATTGCAATTAGACGCTTTTCTTTTAATTATACCAGATATAGTCGGTTAATTTTGACGAGCTTTCCTTTCGACATGTCGGGAAAAAAATACAGTCGTAGATATCTTTGCTTGAATTCTGCTTAAAATATCCTATGTATCATTTAAGTTTTAAGTTGCAGTTTTGTTCGCGAAGAAAAATTCTACTTCGAAAATGATTTCTTCGTGGTAAGACATAGCTGATATTTTTGCATTAGCATACGGTCTCAGATATATTTAGAGTGAGACTGTAGTATTACGTTCTCTAATTTTCTCTTTTTATTCAGAAATTTGTAACTGCATGATAACAAAGTGAACTTCTTAGACAATTAGCCATGCTGTGTTCATATATGTATATATCATATTGGAGCATGAGGGTAATGGTCTCAGAGTTGATAGAGGGAAGCTTATTCAGGACGTTGTTGAAATGCTCTTCCCACCTTTGCAGGACTGCATTTTCGCCAGTGAGGAGAGTGGTCCCGTCAGCACGAAGCAGTTCCGGAGGACTGTGGTCCGTTAATGATTTTCAGGGCATCGTAGAAGCGCTTGGAATTGTTGTTGTCAGTGTACTTCTGTATCTCAATCGCCTCTTTGTAGAGCCAGTAATCTGCACCTTGACCGGTTACCTAGTGGTTAGATTTCAAATCACCGCTAATGAATTTGATAGATGTAGTGTGTGTGTGTGTGTGTGCATGCATGCGTGTGTGTGCATATTTATACATACATATATCTATATATGTACCTGTGTGTGTATGTAGACTTGTGAGTAAAGGCATTCTACCTCTGACCATCCCGACGTTTTGTACATCTAGGACTACATTGTCCAATATGTTCAGAAGGGATGATTTTGAGGAAGATTTGACTGTTATTTCCAGCAGAAGTGCGACTACATAGAGGTTCTCTCATTAGTTCATATCTACTACTGAGATGTAATACTGGAAAAGAAGTTGATAATGATGGTGTTGATGATATTTCCGAGAGGGGATAATGATGCTATAAGCTTGTCGTTGGCAGAAGTGAGTTAGAAGGCGACCTCAAATTTAAACAGAGACCTTGTTAAAGAGCCGTAATCAGCATATTGGTTTAGCTCATGTATCACTTGCAGGCACTGTGTGTGGGCTTTTTAGCAAAGGAGGAAAATAATTCTTCTAATATTTACCATCTGTCGCAGATCTTCAAATATTTCACCAACTTCCTTGAAATAGGGGGAAAAAGCCGGGGGTAATAATGACTGAAAAATTGTCAACATAAGGTCGGAACTTAAACTACCATTTCACTATTTCACTGTCTCTGTATATCTATTCTTCTTTCCTTCAGTCTCTGTTGTTATGATTTTGTACCTCTCTCCTTCGCCCTCTTTTTCTCTGTATGTGTGTGTGTGTGTGTGTGTGTGTGCGCGTGCGCGTACGTATGTGTTTGTGCGTGTGCATGTATGTACGTATGTATGTGCGTGTATGCATGTCTCTTAAATTTGTGTATAGGTGCAAGCGTGACTTTGTGGTAGGAAGCTTGCTTCCCTACGACATAGTCCCGGGTTCAGTCCAACTGCCTGGCACCTTCAGCAAGTGTCATCTATTATAGCCTTGTGGGTGGATTTGATAGACGGAAACTGAAAGAAGCCCATCGTATATATATATATATATATATATATATACAATTTAAAATTTAGGGTTTAGCAAGTACTGCTTCCCCACACACCGAAAATTAGAAATAGCAGCCAAAACTACTAAAATACGACTCCCAAAAGCAGTAATACTCGCAAACTACAAAGGCAAAAAAGGAAAAAATAATGAATCTACCCGACCTTGATTAATTGTGGACGCATTTCTAGATCTATGAAATGTAAAAAAATTAATTGTTAATTTTTACCCTGTGTGTGTGTGTGTGTATATATATATATACATATACATATAGGGAGTAATAAACAGTCGACAACTGTGGAGGGGTTAGACTTCTTTTGATATTTTGCCCTGTATTTATGTTTCGTGTTTACGTATATAGATATACAAGTATGGAAGCATTCGGTGAAGTCGATTTCACGTGAAAAGCGATTACACACACATCTCTGTTTTATATATAGTATATATATATATATATATATATATATATATATATATATATATATATATTACACATATATATATATCAGCATTCGTCCTATTTTGGGGACTGCCATGTTGGCCTGGCGATAACTATTAATATCCAGTACCGCTGCCGTAGTCTCTTTTAGAGAGACTTATTAATATTGAGATATATATATATATATATATATATATATATATATATATATATATATATATATATATATATATATATATATATACATATATATACTGTTGTATCTGGGGAGAGTCATTCTATTTTGGTGCCTTATAACTTAACACACTCACCGGTAAAATTTCCACTTATTTCCTCTTTATTTTTCTAAAATTTTCGTTGCGTCTTCCAGCCTTTTCACACTGCGTTCCTTTTTATTTGTTTGTGCGCATGTGTATGGATCAGTGTGTGTGTGTGTGTGTGTGTGTGTGTGTGTGTGTGTGTGTGTGTGTGTGTGTGTGTGTGTTTTGCAACTATGTACCGTGTTTGTATGTATGGATGTGCATCTCCATATGTGTGGACGTGTGTCTCCATATGTGTCCTTGTGTAAAGTAAAGTGTGTGTGTATATATGGTCATGTATTTCAGTCTTTATTTGCGTATGTGTGCTTGTCTGTTCATATAACCTATGTAACTATCCGTCTGTACGTTTACTTTCATATCCATATGCTAACATACATGTGCATATATATATATATATATATATATATATATATATATTCATACACCCATACACACGCACAAACATACATCTATCTACATATATATATATATATATATATATATATATATATATATATATATATATACACATACATACACCACCACCCCCCACACACACACATCTATCTACATAACAGCCCACTAACTATTCTACTTTACCTGTGTAAGTTGTGGGTATGGGGGTATGATATCTATCATGTATATTTCCTATTTAGTATTGGAGAAGTTTCATTTATGAGGACGTACTTCTGTATTTGTCTGAGTGTTGGGGCCTTTGGGTGCTTGGATAAGATGCGAATGTCAAGTTGACCCAGGTAGCCTCCGTGTTGGTCCTTGGCATGTTGGTAGAGTATGGAGGACTGTTTTTTGTCGTCATATTGTGTCAAATGTTCATTTAGTCGTTCCGCAATGCTCCTGGATGTCTCCCCTATGTATGTCATGTTCATGTCTTTACAAGCACCTTCTATGCATCTTATGCTGTAAACTATATTTCTAGTTCTACAGTTAAAGCCAGGGCTAATCCTACGTGCCATGCAGTCATCATTGGTGTATATGGTATTCTCAAAGGGATACGTCCTACATAGTTGTGATATGATGGAGTTCCCTGGCTTTTCAACAATCTTAATGTTGAGTTTGGACTCCTTCAGAGCTTTTCTAAACCAACGCGCTTGTTCTCCATGGGCTATGGCCTCTACAAACATCACTCCTTGATATTTGTCGGTTTTATACCACGTGTTCGCCCTGCTTGCTTTGTCACAAGTTCTTTGTATCCTATTTCAGTCTCTGTTTCTTATAAGGCACCAAAAGAGAATGACTCTCCCCAGACACAACAGAATATGCTTCAACACACGAACTCACATAAAGAATCTTGCAAACCAAATCCCAAAACGAAATAAATAAGTATATATATATATGTATATATATATATATATATATATATATATATATATATATATATATATATATATATATATATATATATATCTGAGACCCCCTTCGGTCATGACTGACCATAGGATTCCACCTAGAAAGTTACCCTCCCAGGCACAAGTCCGGGCAAGGTTGTTTATAGAAGACCAACAGTCGCCCATGCATACCAGCCTTTCCTCTCCACGCCACCAGTGTTATCCAAGGGAAAGGCAAAGGGGCCGATACAGCTTGGCACCTGTGACGTCGCAACTCATTTCTACAGCTGAGTGAACTGGAGCAACGTGAAATAAAGTGTATTGCTCAAGAACACAACACGCAGCCCGGTCCGGGATTCGAACTCACAACCTCACGATCGTAAGCTCGACGCTCTAACCACTGAGCCATGGGCCTTCACACACACACACACACACACACACACACACACACACATACATATATATATATATATATATATATATATATATATATATATATATATATATATATATATATCTGTAAATAATATGTGACAATTATTCGGTAGCCAAGATAAGACTCCGAGTTTCGGATGCCGGGGCAGAAACCCACGCCGCCATCTCTTCAGTTATCTGGCCATCGAAAAAATGCTATGAAAATGACCGTTAAACAAAGGGAAATTACTGTGTGATTGACCGTTATTAAGACAAAAGAGCTATTAGAATGACCGCTAAGTGAGGGGAGGGAGTAAAAATGTCCATAGTATTCGCATAAGCGCACCAGTCCATACATACACATGCGCGCCCGCATACCCACGTACATGCGCCTATATGTATATACTCATTCACCCTCGCTTGAAACGCACACATACTCACCCGCACATTCACCAAAAAAATATATATATCGCATATACACTCACACACACACGCGCGCAACACGCTCGCACCCACACACACGCGCGCAAAAAAGGTTCATACACACGTCAATATACGCACATGCCCAAGAAAAACTGGGCTAAAGGCAAAATACAGTAAAAAGTGTAAAAAAGTGTGAAAAAGCCATAAGGGCAAAACACGTCTATGTGCACACATTCTCGCATGCACGCACACACATCTATATATACACGTACCCGCGCACACGCACACATCCACAAGTGCGCACAAAAGGTTCCATGTACACGTCTATAGACGCACAGGGAAAAAGCAGGGTGGAAGAGAGAATACAGAAAAAATATGTGTAAAAAATATACAAAACAATATCTATAAATATGTAAAAAAAATATATTAAAAAATATATAAGAAATTTAAGTCAAAAGTATAGAGAGATAAAAAGCTTGTACATAGACACAATATAGAAAGCAAGTCCTATCAGTAATCTCGGGGGGGACCAAAAATGTAGCAAATATTTAGTCACATGTGGACATGATCCGAAAAGTTCAGTTCTTGAATTTAGACATGTGCCAGGGTCTAAGCTGCCTTTCCAGATGAGCCATCTTTCCATATCACAAAGACCGCACTTTCCGCTGCCGTTGGTGTAGGGTTTACACTTGGCTAAGATCTTCCGATGGATGTTATAACTGACACCTTTATGTTTTAAGGACCATATATGACTGGATAATTTGGTTGTTTTCCTTTTATCCCAGTGCCTGAAGCTGAAGGTGTGATTATTGAATTTGGCCTTGATATTACACTCTATAAGGCCCACGTATAAGAAGATAAGTTTGTATATAAATATATATATATATATATATATATATATATATATATATATATATATATATATATAT
>NC_142930.1:85040614-85045614 GCF_046866305.1 Octopus bimaculoides | reverse complement strand
ATGAAACAATGAAAGAAATAAAACAATATAGGAGTAAATTTTAAATTAAAATTTTGAAAAAGAGAAAAAAATCTGAAATTGAAAATAAAAATAATATATATTATCACTTATAAAAATGCTATCACCGCTATTTATGTATGTACATATGCATTAGTTTGTGTTTGTGTGTGGTGTGCATGCATGCGTGTGTGTGTGTGTGCGTGAGTAAGAGAGAGAGAGAGAGCAGATATATGTTAACACTAACTAGACAAAATATTGATGATAAATAAAAGAGGGAGAAGGAAGAGGTGAAGAAGTGTGGAGAGGGATAGAAAAAGAGTAAAGGGGGAGGAGAAGCATGAGTTGAGGATGATGATGCTGGTGATGAAGATGTGGATGATGAGGATGATGAGATGATGACAACAATGACAACAACCATGACACTGATGAAAATGATAACTGCAACACCACAAACGACAACAATGATAACATGATAAAGATGATGGTGATGATAATGATGGTGGTAAGTAAAGAAAACCCAGAAGTGATGTAGACAGATAAACCCAGCCTCGTAGATTACTGGTATTTAATTTATTGGTTCATTCCCCTAAAGAAAGCAGATCTGAATTGTGAACACATAAGTAAGAAAATGACTACAATAATGAATTATTCCAATTCACATGTAGCATCAGTCGTAGTAAAGTGATGGAATTAAAAAGCTATGTCTGAAATTGTATCCTGTATATGTTAAAAGGAGTAAAATTATATTTATCATTAAGTTATTTCTAATAAAACTCTTTATGTGTACTAATTACACATTGAATGTATTAACACTAACTGATTAAGGTATGTTTTAATTGACAATGTTCATGATGACCAATTCTTAATAAGAATCTCCTAATGCCATCCTGTGATTTTAGTGGAAACATTTGCATCATTGTTGCTGCAGCTATTGCTGTTGTTGTTGTTGTTGTTGTTGTTGTTGCTGTGGTCATCGTCATTGTTGATACTTGGATGAAGAAATGATTGTTGTCATTGAACTTTGGTCGAAGAAAGGATTGTCATCAAACTCGGTGACAATCTTCTCTTCAACCACCAAGTAGCAGTTTGCCTACCAATCCAGACCAGCCTATTTTCCACAGAAGAGCTTCAAATACCTAAAAACAATTAAGAAATAACAGCCATCATCTAGAAAAGTCCACTGTCCTACAAACAAACATCTGTAGGACCCCTGTAATGAAACTGTCAAATATTCCACTTTCAATGAAAGGTGATTTTTACCTGTCTCGGAATTGCAGAGGAATTACACTCTCACTTCTAGTCTAAAAGCATCGACAATTCTATGCTCTTTAATATAATTTCCCCACATATTGATCCCATCCTACAGTGAAACCAAAATAGCTTCAACAAAAGCCAAACAACATTACCACAGATCTTTGCCTTTAGATGAGTCACAAAAGAACTCAGGATATCAAACAACTAGCACTAATTGTATTTGTGGATATCTTCAAGACATTTGATACTTTTCCTGTGAATCTATAGTATTCCAGATGAGATTGTCGAAGCCATCACTATCATGTGCAAAAATTCAAGCTTTGTGAAAAGCACTGATAGTGCAATTATACAGTTTCCAATAACAGTATGGATGTTTCAAGGTGACACCCTGGCTCCTTTTCTATTTGTGATTGTAGTCAACTAGATCCTTAAGCAAAATGTTGATTCAATCCAAGACAAAGACCTCGCTACAACCAAATGTAATCTGTTTTTCAATGCAAAGAAGTCTCCATACATGATCATCAGCGAAGATGAAGACCACAAAACAATATGTTCTAATGATGGTCCACAACTGAAAAAGAACAGTAACCTCAAATACCTGAGAAAAAGAAAGACTTTATGTCATAAATGAACAAGACTGGAATGCCAGTAAAAAAAAGGTCCAAAGCATCTGGAAATCGAGTATTTGAAATCAGCAAGGCCAGCCTTCTTCAGAATATATGTAGAAAGTATTCTTCTCTATGGAAGCAAAACCTAAGCTGTGATGTAAGAGTTTCAAGACCACTTTCACAGTAAGTATGCCAGGAGTCATGAGAGCTCAAAATATTTCATGGCATGAGCACAAGACAAAAACAGAGGTTTAATGAACACAACACACCAATCACTATTGTTACTCAATGAAGATAGACTTTACTGGTCACTGCTACCATACTGAACAACACACCATGTTTGATGTTACATTTTGGAGATTTCTGCACTTTGATAGAGGATGAAGACCACTCATCTACGTTGATGTTATGGACAGAGACACACAATATGAAACTGAGGATCTACCAGAGCTAAAGCAGTGGGGAGAGAGATTCCTGACGCATCATTGAGAGATCATCTCAGTTACAGCTGCTTGAAGAAGTTTACCCTTCCAGGAATTTGAATCTAGAGAGTGAAATGCTAAATTAGTTAGATCCAATTTCAGTAAAGATCCAATTTCAACATTCTACTATCATTGCACTGACTATGTCCACCACCTTTTGGATTAATAATATTAATGCTATTACTTAGCCACAAGTCAACCCTTGTCAAGCAGACCTATAATTAAAGGCAATTAAGCGATGGCCATCTCTTCTCACTATGCTTTGTATAAAACAGTTAGGTATGAAATTAGGGCAATTTGGCTGCTTACCTCAAATGACTAAGTAAAGCCCACCTTGTTGGTTCAGTATGTTAATGTAGACAATCTACATTAACATGTTGAAATAAGGTACTTAAGCAATGATTATATGAACATTATACAATGCATATATGAAATTTAGCCAATGACTTCATGAAATATAGATAGTAGATATGTCAGACTTAGACCATGAGTATGTTGAACTTCGACCATGAATATATTAAACGTCAACCATGAATACATTAAACTTAGACTATGAATATATAAAATTTAGCCTGTAAATGTATCAAACTAAGCCACGTAAGAAACTTAGTGAATATATGAAACATAACCAATGAATATATCAAATTTAGACTGTGAATAAATGAATACGTCTGTGAAAGTACAAGTTGTAAAATTATGTATAAATAAAAGTGGAAATTTTACAGTGGAAATATATGATTTAAATAGTTAAATAGTGGAAAAAGAAAATAGGAAAAAAATTTCATAGGCAACTTGATTGTAATTTTCGTGGTAGGTGGTTAAAAGAAAAAAAAAAAAAAACTATATGCACCCACATGTAAACATATACACACACATATATACAAACATAAATACACACACACATAAATATACACACATATACAAGCATACAAACCATCACTGCAGTGAAATCGCAGTGTGAAATCACAGTTCCATAGGAGCATACAGCAAGAGAAATAACGGGGTGCACTTATTGGTAACAAGCATGTCTGTCTCCTCTAAGGAAAACAGTAAACTGACATTCCAACAATGAAACATCAAAACTAACTGCCGTAACTTAATTAAAGCCATTGTTCCTTAATATCACATCTTTAAAACCTACATTGAAAACAAATCATTCTTCTTCTTTTCCTTTTATTTCTTCTTCTTCTTCTTCTTCTTCTTCTTCTTCTTCTTGTCCTTGTTGTTTTGTTTTTACATGTTTGTGCTTGTGTGTGTGCGTGTGTGTGTGTGTGTGTTTGTGTGTGTGTGTGTATGTGTGTGTGTGTATGTTTGTGCTTGTGTGTGTGTGTGTGCGTGTGTGTGTGTGCGTGTGTGTGTGTGCGTGTGTGTGTGTGCGTGTGTGTGTGTGCGTGTGTGTGTGCGTTTCAGTTTCTTGTTTATTTTCATTGTTGTAATTGTTATAATTGTTTTTTTGATTGTTATTATTTTCCTTATGTTTTTTTTCTTTGTTGTTGTTAATTTTTGTTTTATTATGTTTTATTTTTTATTTTTTGTTTTATTTTTTGTTGTTTTTGTTTTGTTTTTTTCCTTCTATTCGCTAAGAGAATTATGATTCTGAAATTATAGCTCTCAGATGCAAAATATTCTCTGAAAGTAAGCATTCATGTTTACAATATACCTATCAATGAATAGGGACTCTATTTAATCAAGAAGAAAGATTGTTTATTTTCATTCAATCATCATTCACCAACGATGTCTACATGTACAATAAGTCTATTTTCATTCTCAATTAGCCAAAAATTCAATAGAATTCTTCTATTCTTTAGATTTTCAAGAAATTAGGTCAATATGGCATAAACAATATCAACATTTTTACATAAATTGTTTTATCTTCCCATCTGAATATAAATTTCAAACCACAGAGAGTTTATTTATTTATTTATTCATTCATTAAGTTCAAACTATATTATCTATGTTTGTTATGTTATGCTATTTGCTTTTCAGTTGTATTTTTTAAATGTTCATTAATCTTTTTTTTTTGTTTAGGTTTTCTTTGTATGTGTGTGTATATGTCTATATGTATTTAATTTTCTATTATCTTATATGGTTTTCAGTATTAGTTTTTGGTAGAACGTTTTTCTCGTTTATGTTCAATTTTATAATTACTTTTCATTCATCTTGTTCGTGCAGAAGTAATCCTGTCATTACATATCACAACAGGTACAAACGGAGGGAATTTTATATTATTACACCTCGTATGGGAACAGTTCTATGAAGTCACCAATATATCCAGCATTCATATATAACTCGAACATATACATACAAACATCACACACAAACACACACACACATATATACATACAGATAGATATATACATACACATATATATTTAAGTATGTATATATATATATATACACACACACACACATATATATATATATATATATATATACGTATGTACATATATATATATATATATATATATATATATATATATATATATATAATATATATATATATACACACATATACATATATGTAAAGAGTGAAAATATTTCTTCATAAGATAGAGGTAAATATATAATATATATATATATATATATATATATATATATATATATATATATATTTGCAATCATACATTTATACAGGTGTGTGTGTGCATGTATTTAT
>NC_142930.1:85030614-85035614 GCF_046866305.1 Octopus bimaculoides | reverse complement strand
TACTAACTTGGTCGCCCAGATAGCGGAAGCTATCGACTACCTCTAGTTTTTCACCCTGGAATGAGATAGAAGTTGTTTCCTGTTTGTTTACAGTCTTTATTGCACCTGAACATCTGCCACAAACAAAAACTAACTTGCTAGTTAACCTGCCTTTGATGTTGCTGCACCTCTTATGTGTCCATAGCTTGCACCGGGTACATCTTATAGAGTTACTACCTACTCCTTTTCTACATACTGAGCAGGGCCATCTACCTGAAGGGGTTTGTGTTTTATCTACCTTCCTACTTATTAGGATTTTGGTTTTAGCTAGGTTGACTCTAAGGCCCTTCAATTCTAGACCTTGCTTCCACACCTGAAACTTCTCTAGTTCTGATAGTGACTCCGCAATTAGGGCAAGGTCATCAGCATAGAGGAGCTCCCAGGGGCAACCTGTCTTGAACTCCTCTGTGATTGCCTGGAGGACTATGATAAATAAGAGGGGGCTGAGGACGGAACCTTGGTGGACCCCTACCTCTACCCGGAATTCATTGCTGTACTCATTTCCAACCCTCACCTTACTGGCAGCATCTCTGTACATGGCTCGCACAGCTCTCACTAACCATTCTTCTATCCCAAGTTTCCTCATTGACCACCAGATAAGGGATCGGGGGACCCTGTCAAAGGCTTTCTCCATGTCAACGAAAGCCAGGTACAGAGGTTTATCCTTAGCTAGGTATTTCTCCTGCAACTGTCTCACGAGAAATAAGGCATCAGTAGTGCTTTTACCTGGCACGAACCCAAACTGCATCTCATCTAAATTGATTCGCTCCCTAATTAGTTGGGCTATGACCCTCTCTGTAACTTTCATAACCTGATCTAACAGCTTGATGCCTCTGTAATTATTTGTATCTAAAGCGTCACCTTTACCTTTGTAGCAGTCGACTATGATGCTGCTACACCAGTCATTGGGTATGACTCCTTCGTGTATCACCTGGTTCGTAATACGGGTGACTAGGCTATAGCCAACACTGCCAGATATTTTGAGCATCTCTGCAGTGATTCCTGATGGGCCGGGGGCTTTCCCGGTCTTCATACTCTTAATTGCTTTATCTACCCTGGTACTATCAACTCGGATAGCTGGTCCCTCTATTGGGTCGACATACGGCAGGCTCTCTTTCTCCCATTCATTCTCTTTATTAAGCAATCTATCGTAGTGGCATCTCCAGACCTCTTTCTTTGCATCCTCATTTAGTGCAAGCGTACCATCATCCATGCGAACACATTTCTCTCCTACAACATCACTATTCTCTCTCCTACACTGTCTTGCAACACGAAATACCTCGAGTCTTTGGTCCTCACGGCGCAGAACATTGGCAAATCTTTCCTTATCTGCTTCCCCTCTGGCTAAATAAACCTGTCGCCTAGCCTCCCTTCTGGCACATTGGTACAATTCCCTGCTACCACCGTTCTTCCAGTCCTTCCAAGCCTGTTTCTTTTGTCTAATAGCCCTGTCTACCTCCTTGTTCCACCACCACGTTACTCTGGGTCGGGAGGGGACCTTACACCACCCACAAATCTGGTCGGTGGCTTTCAACAGGTTGTCCCGCAGAAATCTCCAATTGTCTTCCACGTTGTATGATGCTATATCCCCTTCTATTTCGTTAAATGCTTCAAGTAACTTGTCTCTAAGTCTCTGTCCGTTTGCAGGGTCTTTAAGCTTCCACACCCTTCTCCTCCAAGCCTGTCTAATTCTGGGCACCCATTTTGCCTTGATCCCAAAGTCGCTAACTACTAATCTATGTTGTGGGGTACATTCTTCGCCAGGGTAGGTTTTGGCATTTATAAGCCGCCCTCTTTCCCTATTTCTGGCGAGGATGTAGTCGATTTGGCTAGAGTGTCTGCCGGAGCGGTAGGTGACTAGGTGACTGGCAGGTTTCCTGAAGTTGGTATTGCAGACCATAAGATCGGTTGCATCACAGAACTCCAGCAGTCTGGTTCCCTCCTCGTTGCGGGAACCGAAGCCATAGCCTCCAAGTATGCCATGGAAGCCTCCAGCACGACGTCCGACATGACCGTTGAAGTCTCCAGCCACAAAGAGAAGGTCCCTGTCACTCGTCGACGAGGTAGTTTGCAAGAGGGTGTCATAGAATTGGTCTTTCAGACCATCTGGTAGCCCCGGTTGAGGTGCATAGGCTGAGATGACAGTAGCTAATCTATGATGAAGCACTAGTCTGATCTTAAGTACTCTGTCACTTACTCTAACGACCTCGATTACCTAATCCACCCATTTCTCCGCTAGAAGTATTCCTACGCCCCCGACCCCGTCAGTGTTCCCTGCCCAGAAAATCTTGTACCTGTGTTCTTTGCCTGTGAGGAACCTCGCAGAACCTCCTCTCCATCTTACTTCCTGGATGCAGCACATATCTACGCGTCTCCGTTCAAGCATCTCAACAATTTCACCAGATCTACCTTTCAGCGTGCCGACGTTGAGAGTGCCAATCCTAACAGTATGGGTGTTGGGGGTGTGGGCCTGTAGCCTGGGAAGGGGAAAAGCAGTGTCGTGTACCTGAAAAGAAAACTTGCAATTGGAAGAATTCATAAGCAAAACAGTACCTACAACCTGCAAACATTACTCAAACTTAATGCGCTACCCAAAGGTAGGGGAGAGGATGGCCAAGGCCACTAGATGGGTTCCGGGAGACAGCCGAGGATGACAGGATGACAGAGGAATGCACTTCCGGTGGAGGGGGTGGGAGGGCGGGTGTACCATCAGCGAGGAGATAGGGCTCTTAATCGTAGATTTTAAATATTTGAGAGACAACAATGCATAAATCGTAATTTTTAAAAGAGCAATGAAATCTAGGTGAATAGAATATATACGTAGCATGAATTTAGGAAGCTTTAGAAAATGAATAAGTATGAATTTAAGACAAAAACTGAATTCAATTGAATTTCATGGAGAGAAACAAGATAAATAATAGAGGGCAGACTAAAGCGCGAAGGTATGAGATGTTTGAGGCCGTAAATAAATAAAAATCTCTATCTTATCTGCATCTTGGAGACTTCGTCGTAGTATGTCAGCGGAGAAGAGATTGAGATAATTTAGAATGGATTTCTCATTTATATATAGCCAGAACCTGAAGACCTTAAGGAAAAACTACGAGAGAGAGAGAGAGAGAGACTGATTTAGAGAGGATGGAGGGGTAGACAGAGGCATGGCGGGAGAAAAGATCATCATCATCATCATCATCATCATCATCATCATCATCATCATATATATATATATATATATATATATATATATATATATATATATATATAAAGAGAGAGAGGGGGGGACCAGTCAAGCAGCACATCACGCTGTAATTCTTGGGCTGAGAAATCAACACTTAAAAGCCATAATTTTAAGGAGCGATAAGAATTTTTGAATAAAGGAAAATGGGTAGGGGTGGGTAGGTACCGTCAGCGAGGAGATAGGGCTCTTAATTGTAGATTTTAAATATTTGAGAGACAACAATGCATAAATCGTAATTTTTAAATATATATAAATATGATGGGCTTCTTTCAGTTTTTGTCTACCAAATCCACTCACAAGGCTTTGGTCAGCCTTACCTTGAGTAAGTAAAAGACACTTACTCAAGGTGCCACACAGTGGGACTGAACCCGGAACCATGTGATTGGTAAGCAAGTTACTTACCACACAGCCACCCCTGTGCCTATATATATATATATATATATATATATATATATATAAATATTTATTTGTATATATATGTGTGTGTGTGTGTGTGTAATCTGTTGTTGTTGTTGGCACTCCGTCGCTTACGATGTCGAGGGTTCCAGTTGATCCAGTCAATGGAACAGCCTGCTCGTGAAATTACCCTGCAAGTGGCTGAGCACTCCACAGACACGTGTACCCTTAACGTAGTTCTCGGGGATATTCAGCGTGACACAGTGTGACAAGGCTGACCCTTTGAATTACAGGCACAATAGAAACAGGAAGTAAGAGTGAGAGAAAGTTGTGGTGAAAGAGTATAGCAGGGTTCGACACCATCCCCTGCCGGAGCCTCGTGGAGTTTTAGATGTTTTCACTCAATAAACACTCACAACGCCCAGTCTGGGAATCGAAACCGCGATCCTATGACTGCGAGTATGCTGCCCTAACCACTGGGCCATTGCGCCTCCACTGTGTGTAATCTATATAGTAGATAAATAAACAGGGCAAATTTAGTTATTTCTCTGAAGATTGATAAAAATTATCAACCACCTTTAATTGGCATTAAAACCCTGTCAGGGATGCCTGCATCAATTTGAGCAATCCAAGAGAAACAAGCAGCCAATCTGTTAATATATTCAACCAATCCAGAAGCTCCAGAAAACTGGAGCTAGTTATTTGCATACAGTGTTTAGCATTTTATTTAACATCAGGAGTCTGTCAACAGCGATCTCAGTCCACACAGTATCAATGTATGATATAGTATATGTAACCTATATAGTAGATATATAAACAGGAAATATATATGCATGTATGTACACACGCACATATATATGTATTGTTTCGAATTTGTGTGACTGTGTATAGAAAATATACATATATATATATATATTAATATTTTCTCGGTTGAAAAAACTTTGACAATGTAAATATGTTAATAGTTACCATGGGTAGCAAAAATCACACAAAAACTAGAATATCACACCCGTTTTATAGGTAGAAATACCAAGTTAAAGTGAGGTATTTTGAGTAGATATGAAGAAGAAGAATAAATGGAGCAAAACGCATATAAAGGAACTTATTGTTTATATGCGTTTTGCTCCATTTATTATTATTCTTTATATATATATATATATATATATATATATAGCTGAGCTTTGCACAGTTTCCATTTACAAAATTGCTCTCAATCCAAGGCTAAAGTAAAAGAAATTTGCCAAAGTAACCACACAATAGGATCCAAATCAGAACAACTTGATAGCAAAGTAAACTTCATTACTACACAGATATATCTGCACTTATTATA
>NC_142930.1:85018114-85025614 GCF_046866305.1 Octopus bimaculoides | reverse complement strand
GATATGGCTTCTATGGTTGAATACTCTTCCTAACAAAGACCCCTTTACACAATATACCAGGTACTTTTATTGTGGCACTGGCTCTAGTAAGGTCACCAAGTAACTAGCAAAACAAAACCCCTTGTCAGAGCTGGGTACAATATTGAAGAAGGTGACTGTGTTCCAGATATTGGGCTGCTAAAGTAAGATACAAGCACAGGACAGGAACTGGTGTCTTACTGTAGAGGAGATAAATGGCTACCCCAACAAGAAATGGAGAATGAATGGTGGAGGTGAACTGTGAAGGTGTTGCATTCAAGATACAAGAAGGTAGATAAAGAGGAGAATAGGATCAGAGAATAGAGGAAGGTGAAATTTTAAAAGATTGGGAGAGGAGAATGATGATAAGAGGTGAATGCAGTGATGGTGAACATGGGTGGAAGTGTGGTCAATGGTGAATCTCAGTTAAAAAGAAAGAAAGGGAAAATAGGAGTGATTCAAAGAGGAGGTGAGAGGTGGTAGTACATTAAAAGGGGAAGTAGTGAGCAATAGTAGAATAAAACTGTAGATAAAGGAAAAATAGGGAGATGATATGAATCATGGGGAAGAGAGAAGGTTCAGAGTAATAGAGATGAAGGTCAGAGGTACATAGAGGTAGATATAGTGAGTGACAGATATCAATGACAGATAGGAGAGGGCATTAGGGGAAAGGTGTTCAATGGAAAATTAAGTGGAAGATGTCGAGAGTGGGGTGTGACTGGCAAGAGAAATGGCTGCAATAAGAGGGATAACTTGTAGCAAACAAGATAGGGATGGACTGTGTGCAGTTCTATTCTCATATAATTATAGTAACTGATGATATAGTGTTGCAACTAGAGGAGGTAAAGGATGGGTTGTTATGAAGATGAGTTTTGAGGAAGGTTTGACAAGTACAGATTGGGTGTTGGAGCATAGGCATTAAGGATTTGCTTTCAGGACCTCATTTTTGCTGAGATGGTCAGGGCTTCTCAAGCACAGCAAATTGCTAATCCTCTCAGTCATTTGTAATCTTCTCTGTGAGGCTCAACAACCTGAGGTCATTCTTCCCTACTACACACCACATCTTTCTAGGTCTCTGTCTTCCACTAGTTCCAACCACATTTAGCAATCCCTACTTCTTTATGCAGCTGTCCCCACACATTTACATCACAGGACCATAACAGCATAACTTTTTTCCCTGCACACTTCATCCGATGTCTCTTATGCCCAATATGTGTGTGTGTGTGTGTGTGTGTGTATACACTCACACACATATGTATGCATGTATGCATATATATATATATATATATAGTTACATTAGGTTCCGTTAGGAACATGGTAGAGAACAGTATAGAGCTCATCCACCTTCGGAATTACCCAGTAGTATCGGTAGTATTATTATATACTTCCAAGTTTAAATTTGGGCATTCTTAACTATATATATATATATATATATATATATATATATATATATATATATATATATATATATATGCATATATACATACATACGTGTACATACTCACATATATATATGTATATACACATGCGTATATGGGTACAGGACGTCAAAAAACGTAAACAACATGAAAAACGAGAACATGAAATGCAAAGACGTGGAAATTGAACTTTTTTGCGAACAACAAAAGAAACAAATAGAAAAACGAGACATGCAACATAAAGAACAATCCATGTTACCTGTCGTTTTTCTATTTGTTTCTTTTGTTGTTCGCAAAAAAAGTTCGTTTTCCATGTTTTTGTATTTCATGTTGTTTACGTTTTTTTGACGTCTTGTACCCTTATACGCATGTGTATATACGTATATATGTAAGTATGTACATGTATGTATGTATGTATATATGCATATGTATATTATTTATATTATTATATGATCAAACGCCACACATCCATTTCCAAATAAGTTTTATCTATACATATATATATATATATATATATATATATATCTTCTTAGGCCTCCGTGGGTCATGGCTGACCATGGATGATGTCATCTGTCCATTGAGTTGTCTATTCAGTTTTTGCAACGCCTCCTGTGGCTGTAGAGACCGATGCGAGAGTGGCAGTCTCGTTTGCAGAGGTCAAACCTATACATTAAATCCGGTCTGTTGGCTGTCATTTCTTTACTGCGGGCTCGGTTTTCAGCTGCTGCCACCCTCAAATTCCCTTCGCTGGTCTGCAGTTGTTTGTGAAGAGTGCCTCTCCAGCTGGTTCGGTCAGCTGCGAGGTCCTCCGAGGAATTGGTGTTGATGCCAAGTGCCTTCATGTCCCTCCTGCACACGCCCCTGTACCTCAGCTTCTGACGGCCAATGTTTTTCTGCCCTGGGACAAGCTCTCCGAAAAGGACATCCTTTGGGATCCGACCATCCCCCATATGGTGAACGTTGCCAAGCCAGCGCAGTCGATGTTGCCTTAGCAAGGTGTGCATGGTGGGGAGGCCAGCACGAGACAGAACATCAGTATTGGTTACTTTGTTTTGCCAGGAGATGCCGAGTATGTGTCGGAGGCTTCTGAGGTGGAAGGTATTGAGCCGTTTCTCCTGGCAGGCGTACGCGGTCCATGTCTTGCTGCTGTATAGCAGGGTGCTGAGGGCGCAAGTTTTCACTGTTAGTTTGGGGTTTGTCCACACTCTTGGTGTGAGGCGAGCGAATGTTGTGGCTGCCTTCCTGATCCACTTGTCTATCTCAGTATGCAAGAAGATGGCTTGAACAGACTTTATTACAAATTACTACAATTTGTTTCACTCCAACAATAGCTGTTTACATGCACATCCTTGGGTGACCAGAGTCAAAGCACATATGCATGCACACACACATGCATATATAAATATATGCATAAATGAATAAATATAACCACACAGTGTGAGATCAGCAAGCCTTAAGAGATAAATTGAAACCACTCAATAAATGAATATAAAGTTAAATTAAGCAGCATATTTGTATCTTTCAACAACCATGGAAGAGCCAGCTTAATATATCACTCATTGGAATCAAACCCAAACCATAGAACCTTCTTAATCACACCACTATTTCTGCACCTAATTAAAAAAATGATTACCAATAATACACCACAAGTGAAATCAATTCTAACAAATTTGTAATGTTGTGCATCATCATCATCCTCATCATCATCATTTAATGTCTGCTTTCCATGCCGGCATGAATTTGACAGGAGCTGGCTAGGCAGAAGACTGCACCATGCTTCACTGTCTGTTCTGGCATGGTTTTTATAGCTGGATGCCTTTCCTAACATTAACCACTCCACAGAGTGGACTGAGTGTTTTGTGTGTGTCACCAGCACAGGTGAGGTCAGTTTTGGCATAGTTCTTTTTTTATTTTACAGCTGGATAAATTATAATTTTCCTTTTTTTTGTTTTGTTTTGTTTTTTCTTGTGTCTTTTTTTTTCTCTCTCATATTTCATAGTAGCACTATTTAAATATTAGTATCATGTCTGTGACCCATTGTGGGATTAGTTAAAACTTTGTCAGAAAATTTTTTGGATTTTTTCACTATTTGTATCGGAAGCAAATCTTAATAATTTGTTTTTAATTTCTTTTTTATTAAGCCATAGGATTCAGTCCAACTCTGCATGGCACCTTGGGCAAGTGACATTTACTATAGCCACAGGCTGACCAAAGCCTTGTGAGTGGATTTGATAGATGGAATCTGATAGAAGCCTGTTGTGTGTGTGTGTGTGTGTCTTTGTGCTTGTGTTTGTCTACCACTACCACTTGACAACCAGTGTTGGTGTTTTTACATCCCTGTAACTTAGAATTTTGGCAAAAGTGACCAATAAGCACAGGAGTGGCTGTGTGGTAAGTAGCTTGCTTACAAACCACATGGTTCCGGGTTCAGTGCCACTGCGTGGCACCTTGGACAAGTGTCTTCTACTATAGCCTCAGGCCAACCAAAGCCTTGTGAGTGGATATGGTAGACGGAAACTGAAAAAAGCCCGTTGTATATATGTGTATATATATATATATATATATATATATATATATATATATATATATATATATATGTGTGTGTGTGTGTGTGTGTGTGTGTGTGTGTGTGTGTGGTGTGTCTGCGTTTGTCCCCCCACCATCGCTTGACAACCGATGCTGGTGTGTTTACGTCCCCGTAACTTAGCGGTTCAGCAAAAAGAGAATGATAGAATAAGTACTAGGCTTACAAAGAATAAGTCCTGGGGTCGATTTGCTCGGCTAAAGGCGGTGCTCCAGCATGGTCGCAGTCAAATTACTTATACAAGTAAAAGAGTAAAGAGAGTAAAGAGTAATAGATTAAGTAGCAGGCTTAAAAAAAAAGTACTGGGGTTGATTTGTTCAACTGAAATTCTTCAAGGTAGTGCCCCAGCATGACCACAGTCTAATGACTGAAACAAATAAAAGATAAATGACAAAAGATAAACTATTAAAATGTAATTTAAATGAAATGAAACTGCTCATAAAGGCAGTGAGGGTGTTGTATCCACAATCACAAGATCTTGGTTTCAACTCCCAGAACAGAAGTGCACTGAATTCTTTAGCAAAACAATTTATTCAACATTACCACAGTCCACTCAGCTGTAAATGGGTAACCCTGCGATGGATCGACATCCCATTCAGGGGGAACATTGGCCTGCCTAGCCAGTGGAGTGGTATCATTCAAAGGCTGCACCAATACAAGGAAGTGCATTGTGACCAGCAGTGTATAAAAACATCTAGTCAATACAATGAAAAAATGCTTGTATATTGTTATAATAAAAGCTACAGTATTTGAGATAAGATTCTCTGAGTTTTTACATTTTCTTGTTTGGAATTTTATACATTATTTAAACTTTTTCTATAGTGCTTTTTTTTTCTAGTTGGAATAGATTTATTTTATTTATTTATTTACCTATAAGTATGTATTGTTCACTATCATAAATTCTTTGGTGAGATGTCTCAACAATGACGTCCACATTTATCCAATGGAAGTTATCAATTTCCATGAGGGTAATTAAATGTCTATATATATATTACTTTATATTACACATTATGGCTTACTTGCAAAGGCCTCGTTATTGAAGAATTATTATGTATAACTTTGTTTGCTTTTTCGTTGCTTAATTCTATAATAATTCAATTTAGTTTATCTGTTAGGTGCCGAACATCATAATTATTAATGTCATTGTATAATATTATGTTCAAGTTACTACTGCATTTGCTTACAGAATTAAATTCTATATATTATATTATTCACAAATTCATCAGTTTTATTCATATTTTTATTATTAAATATCTCATTATATTTCCATATATATATTTCTCAATAACCTTTTAGAATATTCATTGTTGATGAAGAATTACTGGATTCTATTTCGTTATTTAAGAGCTCTTTTATTTTGTAATTGGAGAAGAATTTTACATAATTTTTTTTTTTTATATGACTGTATTTTTTTAACATGCAACACTCACACTTCATATTAACATATATTTTTGTTTGTATGCTTAGCAAGAACAGAATTATTAGTTTATCATTTACATTTTCTATATATAATTGTATAAAAGGCAATTACTTTTAAGACTCAACTTATAGGTAAATTCAAGTATTCTGTTGTTTACCTTAGTGATTTTTAATTTCCAAATATTATTGAGTTCTTCAATGTGAAAGTCTTATTAGTCTAACTGCTTCTTTTTCCTGTCTCCATTTGGTACTAGTAATAAATAATATCATTATATGCTTAACATTTTTGCAGTTCACTTATAATCTATTTTATCATCTACAATATATTTAAAATAAGCTACAGACTTTTGCATGATGTTAAGAAATTTTATGAAGAAAGAAAAATAATTATAAGATAGGTTTTATTCAATATCCTAAATGAGCATTGTTTGGTATAACAGTTTATATAACATTTAAAAACAGTATGCTCTTCTTTTAAGGTGAAATGTCCTTTTTCTGAATTAACCTGTATGTGTTTACAAATCTGCTGTTGTTTATTTATGTATGAAGCTTTTCTATTGTTAAAGGTAGCAAGTTTGATATGATTCATTGAAGAATGTTTCTGAGGGCTCTGTTCATGAAAATAAAGTGGATCTAAAGGGAGGAATCAAAGTTGCATGTAGATGATGCTTATGTGTGGTTGGTTACAGATGAAGAGTGAAGTAGGGTAACATCTGCATAGAAGAGAGTATTGTTGAAGTTAATGGCAAGCAGATCATTGAAGAAAAGAGTAAGGGATGTAACAGAGCTTTCAGGCATGCCAAAGTTGATAGAGCATAGGTCAGAAAGAGTTCTGTTAGTATACACACCATTGATGCAACCTAATAAGCATTTTCCATTCCAAAAAAAAAAAAAAAGAAAGTTAGATAGAGCCTATAGGTAGTCAGTTTCCATATCTACATGCTAGAAATAGATCTATATGCTAGACATGGTCAGATATTTTCCTAATGTCGTGTGCAGCAACACTGTTTTCTCCGAATTTCTCAAAGGTGAGGGTCCACTGGTTTGACTGATATGCTTTACAATATATCATTACTCACAACTATCTTTTATCTTCATCTGTGAAGCCCAACAAACAAAAATTTCACCTCAGCAGTTCTCCCATACTATCCATACTGTTAGAGACAACACATTTTCCCCTGCGCCCATTGACTATTTTCATCCCAACTCCAAACCAGTGCAGTTGATATGAACATTTACTAATGTTTAGGTTACAGTTAGGCGTCTACTATTGATTTCTAACACAAACACAACACTACGTATTTTGGGAGCAGAACAATTAATTATATCTGGGGGTCTATCCACCTCAAAGGATAAAAAACAGAATCAGCACCATCTCCCCATTCTACAGCAGGCTTTGAACTCAGAATGTAAAGGATGTGGCTGTGAGGTAACAAGATTGGGTGGTACCTTGGGTAAGTGTCTTCTTCTATAGTCTCAGGCTGATCAAAGCCTTGTGAGTGGATTTGGTAGATGAAAACTGAAAGAATACCATTGTGTGTGTGTGTGTGTGTGTGTGTGTGTGTGTGTGTGTTTGTGTGTGTGTGTGTGTGTGTGTGTGTGTGTGTGCATGTGAGCGTATGTGTGTGTCTGTCTGTCCGTGTGCCTGTCTGTCTGTGACTGTATCTTTGTGTTTGTGTTTGTTCCCCACCACTGCTTGACAACCAGTGCTGGTGTGTTTACATCCTTGTAACTTAGCAGTTTGGTAAAATAGAGCAATAGAATAAATAGCAAGCTTAAAAGGAAAAATGAAAGTACTGGGATCAATTCATTCAAATAAAACTTCTACAAGGTGCTCCTGTATGGCTGTAGACTAATGACTGAAACAAGTCGAAGATAAAAGATAATTAAACATTGATTTCAAAGTTTGACACAAGACCAGCAAAAGTTCAAGAGAGGAGACAAGTCGATTACATTGATTCCAGTGCTCAACATGTACTTATTTTATCGACCCTGGAAGGATGCGAGGCAAAGTTGACCTCGGTAACATTTGAACTTAGAATGCGCAGACAGACAAAATGT
>NC_142930.1:85008114-85013114 GCF_046866305.1 Octopus bimaculoides | reverse complement strand
GTTTACAATTTTTCCCTTTCGACAGGCCTGCTTAAGCTCAAGTTGCTGAAACATCTTTTTCTCCCAGACATCACAGCTCATCCTGACAACAGCTCTCCACTTGCTTCAATCCAGAACATCTCCTTCCTAATCACTTTCATACATATCTAGTTTTTTTAGGTTTTGTTTAATGCAATCTTTATACCTCTTTCTCGGTTTCTGCCGTGGTTGCTCACCAGAGCTGAGCTCACTATAAAATAAGCGCTTCGGCAAACGATCATCCTTCATTCTAATTACATGCCCAGTCCATCTCATTTGGGCCAGAATAAATGTTGCATATCTTCCTCTGTGTGTGCCAGCAAGTCAGCATCATCAGCATAAAGCAATTCTCTGACAAGTACTCTGAAAACCTTTGCCTTACAGTTAAACCTGGTCAGATTAAATATGCTACCAGATGTCCGGAATCTAATTCCGATTCCCCTGTTACAATCCTCAAATGCATACCAAAGCAATGTGGCAAAATATATAGAGAAAAGTGTAGGGGCAGGAATATCTCCCTGTTTTACACCGTTGTCCACTGAAAATTCATCAGATAGATTACCATTAAAAACTACCTGAGCTTTCATGTTGCTGTGCAATTTCTCGAAGAGGCTCACAAAATGTGTCGGGCAACCAAGTTTGCACAAAACATTCCACAGTGCATCCCTGTTTACCATGTCAAATGCCTTAGTTAGATCTATAAAAACTTGGTATAGTGGCATTTGTTCCTCTAAACATTTCTCCTGAACCTGCCTTGCAGAAAATATCATATCCATCGTCCCCCGCTCGGGTCTGAAACCACACTGTTCCTCAGGAATCACATATGGACACACATTCTCCACGAGACGTTCTAACATGATCCTCGAAAGTATCTTCCCAGTATGTGCCAGGAGAGTTATTCCTCTGGAATTACCACACACTGATTTGGGTCCCTTACCTTTGTATATAGGGATTAGAATGCCGTTTATCCATTCCTGTGGCACAGAGGACTCAGTCCAAACTTGACACAACAGGCTATGAATTTCGGGGGAGATGTGATCCCCACCTGCTTTCAGAATTTCAGCTGGAATACCATCCAGCCCAGGAGCTTTGTTGGATCTCAGTTTCCGTATTGCCAGTTTTACTTCTTCAATGGAAGGCGCATCGTCCATGTGTTGCATTATCACTCTTTGGGGATTATGGAAAAGTTCCGCAAAATGCTCCCTCCATCTGCTCATTATTCCAGGAGGATCCTTAATAACCTCATTTCCGTCTTCTGATTTCAAGGGAATATACGTTGAGGACTGCGGTCCAAAAGCTTGTCGCAATAAGCCGTACAAGTTTTTAATGTCTTTCCTTTCATAAGATGCCTGTATTTCCTCAGACAAATTACTCCACCAGGTATCTTTGAGCCTCCTTAATTCCTTTTGCAGTTCTGCTTTCTGCGCTCTGTATACCTTTTCTAGTTTTTCTTTGCTCTTAATGTTTGGGTTAAGAAGTTTTTCATAAGTAGGCCTCTTTGTTGCCAGTAGCTCATTTACCATTGCATCATTGGAGTCAAACCAATCTCTATGTTGTCTCCTCTTAAAACCCAGCACATCCACTCCAGCCTTATATAATCCTTCTCGAAAAGATTGCCATGAACCTTCAAAATAAATATTACTGCATCTATCCCGAAATAGCTGTGAGACCTGTGGCTGTTTAGGTTGTCCTACATCAATTTTTTGGGGGACTCGCACACCTGCACTGCACTTTCTTGTACAAACCCTGAATTTGAACTTAGCCCTAACCATTTTGTGATCAGTATCACAATCAGCTCCTCGCAATACTCTGAGACTACACAAATCCTGTAGGTTAGATTTCCGAGTTAATACAAGGTCAATCATGTGACCTTGCTTTGATCTTGGATGAATCCAGGTGACTTTATGTTTCAGCTTATGGTGAAAAAATGTGTTCCCAACAGCCAACCCTAGTTCAGAGCACATTTGTAGCAGGTGTAAACCATTTTTGTTCCCCTTACCTATTCCATACCGCCCAAGTACATTCCAAGCACTATTGTCCCTGCCAACACGTGCATTGAAGTCGCCGAGCACAACCAACTTCTCATTCAGAGGGACTGAGAGGATACTACTTCTAAGTTCCTCATAGAATGCATGGATATTTTCTTCATTTGCTGAGAGTGTGGGAGTATAGATGGAGAAAACAGTCACAAAGCGTCCACAAGAGAGAGGGATCCGGAGTTTCATCATGCGGTCATTTATACTTTGTGGTTGTTCTAGGTCTTTCAGTAAATTACTTCTAATTGCAAACCCAACACCACCCTCCCTTTTCTCTCCCTTTGGCCTCCCAACCCAGAACACTGTGAAGCCGGTTGCTCTTTCAACAAGATGATCTTCACCTGAACATCTTGTTTCAGATAGAGCTGCAATATCAACATTAAGACGTCTCAGCTCCTTAGTTACTAGAGCTGTTCTTCTTTCAGGCCTATCCGCTCGATCCAAGAGAGTTCTCACATTCCAGCATGCCAAGTTAAGTAAAACCTTTTTCCTCGCATACTTTTTATT
This sequence comes from Octopus bimaculoides, assembly GCF_046866305.1. Lineage (NCBI taxonomy): Eukaryota > Metazoa > Mollusca > Cephalopoda > Octopoda > Octopodidae > Octopus > Octopus bimaculoides. The sequence continues at coordinate 85,010,553 of NC_142930.1, read as the reverse complement.
ATTGCTTATATTTCTTCGTTCATTCCTGCTATATTGAACCACCGTTAGCCGCAGTAAACTAACCAGCAGAGTGCGGACAGACAATTTTTAATGCACCTTTTCTAGCACCTTCCCAGTATATCCAAGTGAGCAGTGTTCTCCTTAAAAGGGCTGCTCAGACACAGGATTCTCCACCGAAAACAGCCCCTGTCCATGAAGACATGTTAGCGATGTTAAGATAAGAACCTTGCCGCCTTATGTGCAGATTTGTAACTGTATGCTTCCAACCAGTCAAGTCTACATACGTCGCCACTCCTCCATCGCCACAGGACTTTTCTCTCCGCCTTTCTTCTTCTCCTCTCCTGCCCTTCTCGCTCCCTTTTCCTTCCTCCCCCCATCCATCCTTCCCCCTCCTCTCTCTCTCTTTCTTTTCCCTAATTTTTTCTCGGGTCATACTAAGATGACTGTGATTTGACAGTGTTTTGTCTTGTTGGGGACATCTGTACTTCATTGGATTTTAGTGACAAACGCTTGTACAACACCTTTGCCACTCTCTAGGTCAAAATAGTATAATCCAGTGACAAGCGAGAGCAAGATGACTAGTACTAAGTTGACTGCAGGTTTTATATCAGAGTATCCTCTCCTAGGCTTTTCCTCAAAAGGAGACTGCAAGCCAGCAGTGGTAGATCAATTTGAATTCGGAGTTTTATTTTCCTATACTGGTTGTCCTAACCACGACCTCAAAAAAAAAAAAAAAAAAGAGCCCAGTCTGCTCCCACAGAAGTCATGGACCTGGTTTTATGTTGGAGTGTCCTTCTCCTAGAAGAGTTGCCTTCACTTGGCTAATGGGCCTCATCTACCCCACATATAGATATATATTTATATACACACACACACACATGCATATTTATATATATATATATATATATGCATTTAATGGGTGGTTTTCTACTTCCTATATTTATATTTAATTATTTGCTCAATCATTATGTTGGTGTTGATGATGGTGGTGGTGGTGGCACTGCTGCACCTGGTTTTCTTACATGTGTGTTTGTGTGTGTGTGTGTGTGCTTGTACCACCACCATCGCTTGACAGCCGATGTTGGTGTGTTTACGTCCCCATAGCTTAACAGTTCAGCAAAAGAGACCGATAGAATAAGTACTGGGCTTACAATGAATAAGATTTGTTCTAAAGGCAGTACTCCAGTATGACCACAGTCAAATGACTTCAGTTCAATCTTTTGAATTCACCTGCATCATTTCATAGCTTCAAGATTTTGATCACATCATTGTTTATTTTTAGAATGGCATTGCCTGATAGATGTGAGAGGCTGGATCTAGCCAGTTTGAACATAAAACAGATAGGATATTTGGGGCTGATATGGTTGGTTTAAATGCTAAAGGGTTTAAAAATGTATGAAGTGTGTTGTTTGCTTGAAACAAATAACGAAGGAGAGTTTCTAATAATGTGAAGAGCAGAAAGCTGAGTAAACTTTATATATCTCAGGCACAAAGACCCATCATCAGAACTGAATGATTTTGAAAATGTGATATGTAAATCCTGCCATTTTGACTGATGGGATCTACATAAGCTCATATTTTGAAATCGTTCACTGCTGATGCCTGAAAAATATGATGCCTGCTTTCTGCCTAAAAAATATCAAGGCTACCCAGCTTCCCCTTTTGGCATAGTTAGAATCTCTCCTTCTATAATATTTGTTATTTTTAAAAAAATGTACATTTTTTCAGAAGGTTATATGGCATTCATCTAGCACTTCATATGTTAACTCACTCTGCATCTCTCTTGTACTCTCTTTCTTTCTTTCTTTCTTTCTTTCTTTCTCTAAGTGATATAAAGTGTGCCTGCAGAAATCAACCAGCCAAAGAACCAACAAATATTTATATAAATAATTATTACATAGATATATGTAGGTATGTATGTATGTATGTATTTATGTATGTATGTATATGTATGTATGTATGTATGTATGTATGTATGTATGTATGTATGTGTGTATGTGTGTGTATGTATGTCATTATTCAGTTTTATTTCAAGATTTCTTGCTAGTAGAGAAAGAGCTGGTTTCTAACCTAGATCCAAGCCTCCTTCATTGGAATTTCAAAATCAACAACAGGGTATTTTTGTTTGTATGTATGTATATGTGTAGATTTGTATGTTTTGTTTTATGTATGTCTTCTCCTGCATATAGTTGCATGTCTAAATATGCTCATATATATTTAAATGATAAACTTCTGGAAAGTTTTACAGATTTTTACAGTTCCAGTGAAGGATTGGATTTGTAGTCTTTGAATCAGCTTTCTCCTTTCTGGTTTTGAAAAACCTAATTTCTCAAGTTTGCTATTTAGGTAGTGTGTTACATATCTCAGTACCCCCAATAATTACTGGTATAAACCTGAACTTGTAATATAGATAGAGTAACTGCAGATTTCTCAATAGTT
>NC_142930.1:84988114-85000614 GCF_046866305.1 Octopus bimaculoides | reverse complement strand
CACATGTATGCATAACAGGGAGTGTGTGTATGTATGTACATATGTATGAATGTATGTGACATATATGCATGTGTATATGTGCTCACATTATTCATGTATGCACAAATTAATATATATTTCAGAGAAAGAAAGGAATAAAGAGAAAGAGAGAACAAGTGTATGTTTGTGTGTTTTCTATAAATGAATTAAAAGTTTTTCCTTTGAAACAGAATAAGCATCAGCAACTAAGAAAGTGACAAAACTCTACTGTTTGACCTTAAACAGCACCAAAAATGCTGTATTTCTGTGAGTCAGTATAGCCAACTATATAGGTATGTATAGGTATAAATTCAAATAGAGAGACTCAGGAAAATGTTTCATTGATTCTCACTCTTGTCACAGATTAAATCTGGTAAGTTTTGAGCCAATGAATGGGTTTCTACACGGTTGCTCTACCTACTTGAAATAGCAACCAAATATCCCTCAAATTACACTCTACCATCTTAGGGAAGTTGTTGTTGTTGCTGTTGGCACTCCGTCGCTTACGAAGTCGAGAGTTCCAGTTGATCCAATCAATGGAACAGCCTGTTCGTGAAATTAACGTGCAAGTGGCTGAGCACTCCACAGACACGTGTACCCTTAACGTAGTTCTCGGGGATATTCAGCGTGACACAGTGTGACAAGGCTGACCCTTTGAATTACAGGCACAATAGAAACAGGAAGTAAGAGTGAGAGAAAGTTGTGGTGAAAGAGTATAGCAGGGTTCGACACCATCCCCAGCCGGAGCCTCGTGGAGCTTTAGGTGTTTTTGCTCAATAAACACTCACAACGCCCGGTCTGGGAATCAAAACCGCGATCTTATGACCGTGAGTCCGCTGCCCTAACCACTGAGCCATTGTGCCTCTACCTTAGGGAAGTAGAATGCATTAAATAATGAGGTCTCAGATACACTGTGCCTGAAAACAAAGATATGATGGGCACAGCTGGATTGCTTTTGATCATAGGTTTGCTCATTTATAGACTGATCTGGAACTAAACAACAAAATCAATAGCAATCTACAGGGTGTGAGCCAGTCTTTTATCCAATTTTCTATAGAACTCCAGTAATTTCAAATTCCTACATACTAAGAGTCTAAATAAAACTTAAAGTTTTGATGCAAATTTATATTCTGCATTAGTTCAGCATAAATATTTAATCTCTAAATAATGAAACAACAAGGAAACTTCTTTATGGACTCTCAACTTGCTAGAAGTAGCAGCCAAATTTTCCTTACATCACATACTATTATTTTTCAAAAAAGGATACATTGCATATTGTAGTCTGAGGTCAATGTTTTTTAACTTTTTGTGTTCCCTACCACCACCACTACTTTTACCAGTTCACCATCCTGATTTTCCCCTTGCAGCAATGTTACTTAGGCACATATACTGTCAAATCAGAAAGAAATCAGGGAGAAATTAACTTTTTTTTATTTTATATATATATATATATATATATATATATATATATATATATATGTATGTATTTATGTATGTATGTATGTATGTATGTATATATGTATATATATATATATATATATATATATATATATATATATATATATATATATATATATATATATATATATATATATATATATATATATATATGTATGTGTGTGTGTGTGTGTGTGTGTGTGTGTGTATAGGCGCATGAGTGGCTGTGTGGTAAGTAGCTTGCTTACCAACCACATGGTTCCGGGTTCAGTCCCACTGCGTGGCAACTTGGGCAAGTGTCTTCTACTATAGCCTCAGGCTGATTAAAGCCTTGTGAGTGGATTTGGTAGACAGAAACTGAAAGAAGCCCATCGTATATATGTATATATATATATATATGTATATATGTGTGTGTGTGTGTGTGTGTGTGTGTGTGTGTGTGTGTGTGTGTGTGTGTGTGTCTGTGTTTGTCACCCCCCCACCCCCAACATCGCTTGACAACCGATGCTGGTGTGTTTAGGTCCCTGTAACTTAGCGGTTCAGCAAAAGAGACCAATAGAATAAGTACTTGGCATACAAAGAATAAGACCTGGGGACGATTTGCTCGACTAAAGGTGGTGCTCCAGCATGGCTGCAGTCAAATGACTGAAACAAGTAAAAAAGTAAACAGTATATATATATATATATATATATATATATATATATATATGTTAATTCTCTAAATGAAGTATTAACAGTAACTGCACGATAAAGTGTAGTATATTGCCACTTAAGTGTGGCTGACCCCTATATATATATATATATATATATATATATAAGAGAGAGAGAGAGAGAGAGAGATACATACATACATACATTTAGATTTGTTCAAATATGTTAGGGATGTATTTAACCTGTAAAAAGGCTGTTTTCACTGCAGTTTGCCACTGAGAAAAATTCTTGCTTTTGGCAATAGGTGTTAAATACATAATTGTCATTTAATGGTGTTCTATGGTGAATACATTTCTAGCTACTTAGCTATCATCAGCATTCTGTACCACAAGAGAGTTGAACCTGAAATGATTTTGGAAATCTTCACTTCCTTCCAGGAAATCAGGATCAAAACTTTATCTGTTTACATGCAAAACCAGCCAAGGTTAGAACAAAGTATTACAGTAGGCATGTGAAAGCAGCATTGTAAGTAAACAAACTCTTTCTTCATCATCATCATCATCATCATCATCATCATCATCCTCTTCTCGTTTAGTCACAGTTCAGCCTTAGTCCAGCAGATTTATGATCAAAGTCATTCAATCCTTCAACACCTCATCCTTGTGTATATATATATATTCTTTTATTCTTTTATTTGTTTCAGTCAGTTGGCTGCAGCCATGCTGGGGCACTGCCCCGCTAGTCAAACAATTCGACCCCGGGACTTATTCTTTGTAAGCCTAGTACTTATTTTATTGGTTTCTTTTGCCGAACCACTGCAAAGTTACAGAGATGTAAACACACCAACATCAATTGTCAAGTAATAGTGGGGGGGACAAACACAGACACACAAACATATACATATATATATATATAGATAGGGTGATAAATTGAATATTAATTCAATTTAAAACCAAGTGGCCTAGCATATAAAAAAATCTGAAAATTCAGAAAAAATTGTATTACAAGGGATGACCACGAGGTGGACATCCAATATGCTAGAAAGAGGTCATCCCATGTGGAGGCGCAATGGCCCACTGGTTAAGGCAGCGGACTCGCGGTCGGAGGATCGCAGTTTCGAATCCCAGACCGGGCGTTGTGTCTGTTTAATGAGCGAAAACACCTAAAAGCTCCACGAGGCTCTGGCAGGGGATGGTGGTGAACCCTGCTGTACTCTTTCACCACATCTTTCTCTCACTCTTACTTCCTGTTTCTGTTGTGCCTGTAATTCAAAGGGTCAGCCTTGTGACAATGTGTCACGCTGAATATCCCCGAGAATTACGTTAAGGGTACACGTGTCTGTGGAGTGCTCAGCCACTTGCACGTTAATTTCACGAGCAGTCTGTTCCGTTGATCGGATCAACTGGTACCCTCGACATCGTAAGCGACGGAGTGCCAACAACAATATATATATATATATATATATATATATATATATATATATATATATATATATATACAACGGGCTTCTTTCAATTTCCATCAACCAAATCCACTCTCAAGGCTTTGGTCTATAAGTTGTCATCATCATCATCATCATCATCGTTTAACGTCTGCTTTCCATGCTAGCATGGGTTGGACGATTTGACTGAGGACTGGTGAAACCGGATGGTAACACCAGGCTCCAATCTAATTTGGCAGAGTTTCTACAGCTGGATGCCCTTCCTAACGCCAACCACTCAGAGAGTGTAGTGGGTGCTTTTACGTGTCACCCGCATGAAAACGGCCACGCTCGAAATGGTGTCTTTTATGTGCCACCCGCACAAGCCAGTCCAGGGGCACTGGCAACGATCTCACTCAAAAATCCTACGGGAGCCAGTCAGGCGGTACTGGCAACGGCCACGCTCAAAATGGTGCATCTCATGTGCCACCCGCACAAGAGCCAGATCAGGGGCACTTGCAAGGATCTTACTTGGCTTGCCGGGTCTTCTCACGCACAGCACATTTCCAAAGGTCTCGGTCAGTAGTCATCGCCTCGGTGAGGCCCAATGTACGAAGGTCTTGCCTCACCACCTCAGCCCAGGTCTTCCTGGGCCTACCTCTTCCACGGGTTCCCTCAACTGTTAGGGTGTGGCACTTTTTCACGCAGCTATCCTCATCCATTCTCACCACATGTCCATACCAGCGCAATCGTCTCTCTTGCACACCACAACTGATGCTTCTAATGTTCAGCTTTTCTCTCAAGATACTTACACTCTGACGGGTATTCACATTGACATTACACATCCAACGGAGCATACTGGCTTCATTCCTTGCGAGCTTACGTATGTCCTCAGCAGTTACAGCCCATGTTTCACTGCCATGTAGCATGGCTGTTCGTACGCATGTGTCATACAGTCTGCCTTTTACTCTGAGTGAGAGTCCCTTTGTCGCCAGCAGGGGTAAGAGCTCTCTAAACTTTGCCCAGGCTATTCTTATTCTAGCAGCTACACTTTCAGTGCACCCACCCCCACTACTAACTTGGTCGCCCAGATAGTGGAAGCTATCGACTACCTCTAGTTTTTCACCCTGGAATGAGATAGAAGTTGTTTCCTGTTTGTTTACAGTCTTTATTGCACCTGAACATCTGTCTATATTGCAATTAGTAAAATAGTCATCCAGCAAGAGACCAAAGATATTTCGTTTTAATTCTATTGGTGGGCTTGTTACTCTTTTCTCAGATTTACTGTCATATATAAATTTATGCTTTACAATAATGAGTTTGAGCTTTCATTAAACCTTTAGCATTCAGATTTCTTTCTCAAATGTATTGCTTATATAATCACATTGTTTCGAATTAGTCACACATTGTCTTGTGACTTTGAGATTTCAATGGTATGTTTCTATATTTTGAGAATAAGATTGTAGTGTAGGTTTGGGGCATTAGATCTGGTCAGTTTTAATATTAAAGCAGGAAGAATATTTGGGCCAAATATGACTGGATTATATTGCTGAACAGTTAAACATAATAAATACATGAAATTATAACAGGATGTCAGAATTTCATTTTCATTCCAAATGGCAACCATATTTTAATATTTTTTATAATCTGATCTGGGGAAAGACAGTCTGCCCATCGCCTGCATAAGCAGTTTGACACTGGTGAAATTGATGTTTTTAAATAGCTTCAAGTCAATAACTATAGAAAAAATTTCAGCTGGAAAAGAATTCCAGGGGGGTTGACATTTTGTAGAGAAAGGCTGAGTAAGTTATTTATGCAGCTCTTAGTATGGGAACAATATGTACCATGAGAGAAAGAGAGATGAGTGAGTCAGGTTGTTTTGAGTGGAGGTGGTACAAGATCAGACAGCTGTGAGGAAGAGAGGCTATTGTAGTAGTTTTAGAAAAGATAGTGTGAAGAGACTGCATGTTTATGGGCCAGAAGCTGGAGTGTGTTAGTGAGTAACTTCATTCCAATAACATGATGACATCTTTTGGGATCTAGTCTACGGTGTCTGTATGTGTAGCATCAACATTGTTCTACCAGATGTAAAAGCAACTCTGGGCTATGTACTGCAACTATTTCTGTTGACTGAACAATTGTAGTTGCATTCCTTCCTCAAAGACCCAAAGACTGTGTCACTATCTGATATGTCCTACGATGCAATTGTCCAACAATTCAGCTAACTAGATTATTAGTTTTGATTCATTCCTTCTGAAAAGTTCAGAATTAGCTTTACAAAGGTAAATAAATAAAGTAAGGCCCACAGCTTTACACAGGTAAATAAAGTAAGGCCCACAGCTTTACACAGGTAAATAAAGTAAGGCCCACAGCTTTACACAGGTAAATAAAGTAAGGCCCAGTGATGGTATTTATCAGAAAAATACAAATCTTTTTTTTTTAATCAGTTAATAACATATAAATTAAAATAAGTTCATGTGTTGTTGTTGCTTGTCCAAGGTCAGCTCTGATTGAGCAGACTTATGTTCAAAGGGGTTCCATCTGAGACCATTCTATCTAATGCATATCCAAGATTGTGTCAGTTTGTTTTTAAAATGTTGTATGAACTGAGAGGATTTAGTTGCTATTTCTAACAGATTAAAGAACAATTGCATAAAGACTCCTTCATTGGCTTGTAAGTTCATGGATTGTAAAAGAGTTTAGCACTCACCTCTATTTCGACGTAATTGGCATAATTTTTCAAATTTTATTTTTTTAGTTATTCAGAGTAGAAAACAAGACCCTGTGACATGAATGACCTTTGGAAGGGCAAGAATAGCCAAGTGCTATTTATCCCTTCTTTTTATATTTTCCCTGCTTATCTGGTAATACTTCAGTGTACCCACTTAGGTACATTAGAATAGCAAGTTATGTTTAGACATGGATATACAACTTTAAAAACTTACACACTTCTATCTAGCATACAATCTGCAAAAACATAAAAAAACAACAAAAACTTCATAGCTGTATCACTTACACAGACAGCTTTCTCACCTGCTAGAACTGAGATCTGAAATTCTGAGGATTCTTTAAACAAACATTCTACCCACTTTGCTATTGGTCGATATCTCTTTAAAATATCTACACTTCAAAAACTTAATTATCATCTAGTTTTACATTGAAAAAATATATCATTTACCAACAGTTATATTCTTTACCTTTTTATTTTTTTGTTTCTTTTTTACCTTTATTTTCAGAGAGATTTTTTTTAACTTTCACAGTTCTTTATCTTTTGTTCATACTGCTTTGAAAATGTTAAAAAGTTATTATCTCCTTTAAACAAAAGTATAATTAAGTAACATGGTTTTCCACTGTACATAATTACTCCTAAGCTAAAACAAAGGGGCTGAATATAAGAGAAAGAGTCAGAGTGGAGAGGGAGAGAGAAAGAGAGAGAGAGATGCTATAAGCAATATACAGTTTTGAAAGAAGGATATTCAATTCAGTTTCTTCGTTTTAATAAACTCAATCTAATTAAATAGAGAAGCTAGCATGTCTTTTGAGATAATCAAATGCTAAACTAGGAAGAAGTCAAAGCAATAGACTGTGTCTGCCCTCTGGAATCCCACGGCTACAACTGAAATATTACCGGCAAACTACGAGTAAATGAGATCAGAACAAAAGAGATAAGTAATATCTGACAACAGCAATTTACACATTCATTTAAAACAATTCCATGACTTTGTAAGGAAATGTTTTGTTGTTTGTGGTATGGTTTTTTGATGATTATGTTATTGCTGTTGTTTGTTTTCTTGTTTGTTTTTCCAATAACATTCCGTTTACAAGTGAAATAGAAGTAAATGTAATTATTTAAAATGATTTGATTTGAAACTCTACTAAATTTATTTCTCCATCTTTACAATTGTATTATAAAAATCTAAATTCATCTCCTTTTAAACATATCAGCTTCCCCGGAAGTTTTCCATCAGCTAATTCAGATCAACATATCCAACATGTTTAGATTAGATTGTGCAGTGTTAAGTACCTTTTCCCAACTTACTAAACAATCTCTTATAAAATGAAATGTGTATGTATGTATGAAGGGGAGGAAGAGGTAGATGGTTTAAAAGACAATAACTCTTAATGATTAAGTTAAGCAAATCAACTAGTTTATTCAACTGAATACGTATATTAAGTCCCTTGTGTTGGATTACCAACATCACCCAAACCTTTTTTAAACATACAGCTACTACCTCTACCCTTTCCCCCCAGCTCTTTCCAATTTCTAAATTGTTCAGAATTATCATTTTAAACCATTGTAAAGTAACTCATTTCCTACTTGTTCATCCTTTCAAAGGGGAAGATGAGGCTTTAATAAAGTTTCAATATTGTTTTTGATTGTGAGATTTCAATCCCATTTCTCTAAGTATCATCCTTCACAAATCTAACACTTAAGTGACCCTCACCCTTCTCCAAATGGTCTTTTCACATTCTATTTTATTTGTAATACTAACACATAAGGATATAGTCACAGAATAAATGCCTAGCAGAGCTGAGGTCAAATTTGGATATTAAACACAATAATTCTTAAAATCATAACAAAAACTTTCATACACTTCTATCCATCATTTTCTTTACAATTTCTATTCCTCCTTAACCTCTCTAGCACTCTCTCTCTCTCACACACACACACATCCATACACACTCTCCCCCTCTCATCCCTCTCTCTTTACACATATATATATGTGTGCATATGTACACACATATATATGTACGCATATATATATATATATATATATATATATATACACATATATATAAGGCACAGGCTTGGCTGTTGTGGTAAGAAGCTTGATTCCCAACCACATGGCTTCAGCTTCAGTCCTGCTGCGAGGGACCTTGGGCAAATGTCTTCTACTAATAGCCTTGAGTTGACCAAAGCCTTGTGAGTGGATTTGGTAGATGGAAACTGAAATAAGCCCGTCGCATATGTGTGTGTGTGTGTATGTAATATGTATATGTATGTATATATTTATATGTGTGTTTGTGTCTGTTTGACCCTGTTACCATCACTTGAGAACTGATGTTGGTGTGTTTACAACCCCATAATTTAGTGGTTCAACAGAAAAGACCAATAGATAAAGCACCAGGCTTACAAAGAATAAGTCCAGTAGCCAGTTTCTTTGACTAAAAGGCAATGTTCCAGCATGGTCACAGTCAAATGACTAAAACAAGTAAAAGAATAAAAGGAACATGCATATATAAATTTATATACAAACATATATGTGTATGTATGTATGTATGAGCATAGGCATGGTAGTGTAGTAAGAAGTTTGCTTCCCAACCACGTGGTTCCAGATCCAGTCCCACTGTGTGGCACCTTGGGTATATGTTTTCTACTATAGCCCCAGTCTAACCAAAACCTTAAAAGTGGATTTGGCAAGCAGAGGAAGCCCGTTGTGTGTGTGTGTGTGTGTGTGTGTGTGTGTGTGTGTGTGTGTGTGTGTGTGTGTAGTAAGGGGAGGGGTATGATATCCAGGCGGATATCGAATTCCTCTAAGTAAAATGCCAAGACTGGTTCCTTCCAGTGGTGCATTTTTTGGTAATTTACCTTCAGCTCTCCTCTGATGTTCCAGTTAATTTCTTGAGTACTTAGAGTGTAAAGAACAATATTAAAATGGGGAGAAAGAAGAATTTGAACATTCACACTTTATCTTTATTGTTGCATATTCACATGCAGTGATTTATGCATTATTGGTGTGATCTCATCAGGGCAAATAAAATTGACATCGTTTGAAGAGGAATTTTCCTCCTCATTAATTTGAATTAGATTTGGTAGAAGTAGTAAACTCTGAACATTCCTCAATGAAATGTTTGTTTGGGTGAAAGTCAATAGCATCAGTAGCAGTGATTGTTGAGGTCAGCAATTGTTCCTGATTAGGCTGGGAGTGGTTATTTATCAGATACTTATTTTTTTAATGATTCTACATACTTTATACTCATAAGGCATATTGATGGAATTCAGAGTTGATTGTATTATTTGAATTTTGTAAAGGTTATTAATAGTAGTAGTGGATAATTGTTAATTAGTAAAAACTACGTGGTTATTAAAAATAAGAAATAGTTGTATTTTCAATTCTTCTAACTTATTACTTAAAACATATAAGTAAAAAGTAATAAGTTACATATGTATGTAGTGTCCAGGAGTATAACACATGCTCAGTATTTTGCTGTTGTAAAAAACTTAGAATCCCCTGAGTGAAAAAAGTGAGAAGAGGGGATTTCAGCAGTTATATGTTGGCTGTATGTGTGAATGTTTTTGGTTGTAGTGTTTGATCTGAGAAGCAATGTTGTTAAAGTATGAAATTACATCTTGATGGCTACAAGACCAGACAAGGTCGGTTTTCCCTTATGCCATAGCAGTCCAGCCATAAACCTTTCTGAGTCCCCACATATTTGAACAACGTGCCTTGCTTTGACTAGTTAGTGTTGGTTTTGCAGATGTTTTACAGATGCAGCATCAACCATGCAGCAATTACTGCCTGTTCAATTGTACATGAACCTTATGTGCATGAAACCCTAAGTAGCAAAGGTGTGAATCACCAACGGATTACACATAAATGTAAAATCTGCACCATGTACCAAGTGTTCTTTTTTCTTTGGTTTATAGACAGAACCACAAATATAAAGACAAATAAACACACACACATGCGCACGTGCACAAACACATACACACACACACATATACACACACACATACACACATATACACACACACATACATATGTTTATTCATATGTAAGATAAACAGGATTATATGTTTCCACACAAGAGTTTCATTCAATGTCTTTTGGTTGGCTGTACATATTAGGGATTTTCAAGGCTGATTGAATGAAACTACAGTGCAAAAAGGTAATCCTGTTTACTATAAATGTCAGGCTTAACATATTTCAACACTAGACTGTATTGACCACATTTATACCTCTTACCAAGAGTTAAACAGCAAATATATGTATATCTATATGCATGCATTTGTATGTATGTACACACACAAATATATATATATATATACATCTATATATATATATATACTATGTATTATTCAATAGACTTTGTAGACTATGTAGACTATGTATATATATATACATACATATAGTAGAAACAATGGCTACAGAAGATAGAGTATACTAGAAACTTTATTTATCACAATGATCATTCCAACACATGCCGCTCCACTCCCTCATGGGTGGGAAACTATACAATGAATTATACTAAATGTGCACTGAGGAATTTCTAACATAGACCCAGCGACAATTGTGCAAACTTTAATTTTCAACTTATACATATATATATATATATACATATATATATATATATATATATATATATATATATATATATATATATATATATATATATATATATATATATATATATATATATATATATATATGCATGCAAGCATACATATGTATGCATTTGTATATGACACCATTTATCTTAGTTGAAGGTACAGTATTGAAAGTGATAGACAGATTTGTCAACCTAGACAACACATGCAGACGTCCTTGCTCCTTGAATGATGAAATATCTTTAATGCTTCAGAAGGCAACTGATTCCTTCCAAGCTCTTGAGTTTTTTGCCTGGGCTTGTGTATGTATGTATGTATGTATGTATGCTTGTATGTACATGTGATGCTATGTTGAAACCAATTATATGTACACACATATGTACATACATACGTACATGCATATTTAATTGGATGGTTGGTTGAAGAAGTAAGCTGGTTTGAGGTCCAATATATGTGTGTGTGTGGATAAAGGAAGAATGAGAAAACCAGGTAGGATTAAATGCAACAATTTATTCAACCTATTAAAGAGCATTAACATAGCTTTGCTTTTGTCCTTATGTCAGAAGAAGGCTATGTGATTTGCATAGTGACTTTAATAGGCCTAATGAGAAACTCGCATATATACATAAACAGTCTTGTCACACTCCTGTAATATTTAAAATCCTGATAGCTGATATTAGTAACAGAGTGTCTAACCTCTGTTCCTCTAAAGAAATTTTCAAGAAAGCAGCCCCCTACTATAACAATGCCATAGCCAACAGTGGCTTCAAAGATAAATTGATATATAATTCCTCTAATATTAATCAGAATAATAATAAGAGACCATAGACCAAGGAAAGTCATTTGGTCCACCCCCCTCCCTTTTCCCTTAATATAAAAACTAACATAAGTAACAGATTCCTTTCTCTCCTAGACAAACACTTTCCAGCCACTCACAAATACAGGAAAATATTCAATAGGCGATCTGTGAAATTATCACATAGCTGCTGCCCCAATATGAAAAGTATCGTAACATGTGGCCAACACCAAGAGCCTAAATACAGTTGTAACTATCGCAACGCAGTATCCTGTCCACTTGAGCAGCAATGTAATATATAAATCTATCATATATGAGGCAGAAGTTACTGTAACCTTAAATAATAACACAGCAGATAAGAAAACCTGTACTAGATTATATGAAGGAGAATTTGAAAATCGTTATGCCAAACACATAGCTTCCTTCTGACATAAGGACAAAAGCAAAGTTACTAAGTTGGCTAGCTATGGATGGAGTTTAAAAGGTAATGAAACACCACATGTGATTAAGTGGAAAATAATTAAGAAATCCAAACCTTATCCTAATGGATCGAATAAATGTAGGCTTTGTTTAGCTGAAAAAGTGCAGATCTTGTTCAGATGTAAGATTCCTAACTCTACTGAACTCTAGGTGTGAAATTTTCAGTGGTTGCAAACATATGGATAAATATATTTTGAAGAAATGAAAAATTCCACTTATTTCTAATTAACTTATTGATATCTTTCCAGCCTTATAATTTAAGGTCTAAGGAGGATAATTCTTTTACCTTTTTTTTTACTTTTTAGCTTTTGTATTTTCGTTTTCTACTTTTCATTTTCTATATGCTGCCTTCTCAGGTTTTTTGCATT
>NC_142930.1:84975614-84980614 GCF_046866305.1 Octopus bimaculoides | reverse complement strand
CTATGAACCTTTGAAATGTGCTAGCTGAATTCCGTAAACCAAAAGGCTTAGTTAGGAATTCGAAGGCGCCAAAATGCGTGGTTACGGCAGTCTTTAGAATATCCTCTGGATTCACAGGAATCTGATGGTATGCCTTAACCAAGTCCAGCTGTGGAGAGATGACGCAAAATCCTGGATGTGGTGTATTGGGTACCTGTCTGGCACCGTGATGGAGTTTCATCTTTCATCTCCTGTATTCACCAGTGGGCCGCCATTCCCCGGAACGCTTTGGAACCATATGCAAGAGTGATGCCCAGGGGCTATTAGAGGGGAGGATGGGGCCCTACTGGAGCATGTGGTTAAATTCCACCTTGGCCGCCTTTAGCTTCTACGAGGAGAGACGGTGAAGGCGAGAAAAAACTGGAGCACTTTTAGTTTCAATGAAATGGCTGGTGGTGTGAGTTGGAGCAGCAGTAAAAAAATTTAGGTTAGTCAGCTCTGGATATGAGTTTAAGAGTGCGTGGTATGGGTCGTCCGTGGCAGCAATGAAAAAGACTGGACTAACTACAGGGGTTAGAAAGTTCTGTGGTCGCGTCCCATAAACGCCGAGTGCGCGTGTCCACAAGCAGGTAGAAGTGGTGTAAAAGTCTGCACCTAATATTGGGTAAGGGAGATCTGCGACTGTAAAAATCCACTTGAAGTCACGTCGCAGATCTAAATCCAACGAACGGGATATCTGGCCGAAAGTTGGAATCGGTGAATGGTTCGCCACCTGCAGAGTCATTGGTGATAACAGCGGTTTATCCGCGAGGAGTTTTAACGGCCAGATGCTGCAGGCAGCACTTGCATCTACGAGGCAGCGGGCGTGGGATATCCGATCTGTTATGAAAAATGAAAGGTTAGGCGCTGGCTGCTGCAGAGAATGGTTGGTCGTTTTCCTGTCGAGAAAAAGTACAGGGTTGGGTATATTTACGTGCTGAAGCTCCAAACTTGGCATGGTTCCGGCATGTAGATGAATGAGCCGAGGACGAGCGAAGGCAAGGCGAGAAGAAGCGATCAAAAGAATACTGTCTGAGTGAACGTGACCTGAAAGTGCGAAGGAACTGCGCTTCTCTCCTTAATTCAGCTATCGCCTTTAGGATAGCAGCCGAGGCAAGGTCCTTATCAGTGGAAACTGACGCTACTGGTGGGTGTGCAGAGGTATCGGGTGGTGTTGGAGTCGGCTTGGTGGTGTTGCCGGTATACTCAATGATTCTGTCAGCGGTGGAGGTTATTTGCTCGACGGGAGTCGTCTCC
Source organism: Octopus bimaculoides (assembly GCF_046866305.1). NCBI lineage: Eukaryota > Metazoa > Mollusca > Cephalopoda > Octopoda > Octopodidae > Octopus > Octopus bimaculoides. The sequence goes on along the minus strand of NC_142930.1, from coordinate 84,979,339 downwards.
ACCATAGAGGCTAGGATGGCGTCGACGTTAGAGGGCAACCCGGAAAAATAGTTATTTCAATAAAGCACTATCGGCAGGTGCATTTTGGGCCACTACATGCTTCCACCACAAATGGTGAACATAGAATAAACAATATATTTATATACAAAAAAAAACAGTTAGTATGAATCACCATAAGACATTTTTGTGTATAAATATATTGTTTATTCTGTGTTCACCTTTTGTGGTGGAAGCATGTAGTATGATACAAAAACATGTGTGCTTACATACAAAGAAAGTTTTAATTTTTGCTTTTGCACTGAAAGAAGTAACATATAATATTTGTATTACAGTATGTATGCATGTGTGTAAGGAGAACAGTAATTTTGAGAATGTGTATGTGATAAAATATCTTCGTTTACGAACCATATATTTTGTGTCGAGGTGAATAGACATACGAGTCGCACGTAGGAGATTGCGCGTGAAGCTGCAGAGAAGACGTGTGTCTTTGACCAAAGCCTGCCAGGAACTAAGGCCGTTTTCTACAGTGTAGCTCAGAACGAGGCTACTGTACCAAAGCGAGGCTAGATGCCTCATCGATATATTCATCTGTTGTGCAGGTCAACTCACACTATGTAATATGTAATACTATGTAATATGTAGCTCTGCTACATACTCTACATGTTTTTTTCATTCTCTATTTATTTCCTCTTATTCCTTTCTGTTAAAGAGCGTAGGCTCGAAACGTAAAAGACTTTTCCATTTTTCCCTAGCATCAAACTAATACACTTGCTTGTAGTTCCCACACTTGTCTTCGTCTTTGTTTTTTCTATCAATTTCAACCATATATATACAGCATTAAGAGTATTTTAGCTCTTATTTCTAGTAATGTAGGTGCTTTGGCATCCTTAGTCACACTTAGTGATGACTGAATTTTTCCTTTATGATATCACATTGTGCCTGGCTATTTATACTAATTTTTAGTATATGCATAAGCCTTTCACTAAATCATTCATAAAATTTAATGGTAAATATATATATATATATATATATATATATATATATACATATATATATATATATACATATATATACATATATATATATATATACATATATATATACATATACATATATATATACATATATATACATATATATATATACATATATATATATATATATATATATATATATATATATATATATATACATATATATATATATATATATATATATATATATATATATATATATATATATATATATATAAATATATATATATATATATATATATATGTTGGCAGAGGGAATCATACACCAGTCAACCAGTCCTCACTGATGATGCCTACAGTCATAGGCAAAACTAGATCTAGTCTAGGGATCCTCGAGCCAGTCATGGGACCGTTGCCTCCCCTGTCAGCATGTGTGTATACATTCAGTGCTCCTCCTACAGCATTCAGAGTATTTTAACTCTTATTTCTTACAATGTAGGTGCTTTGGCACCCTCAGTCACACTTAGCGACGATTCAATTTTTCCTTTATGGTATCACACTGTGCCTGGTTGTTTACATTAATTTATAGATAGATAGATAGATAGATAGATCTAGTATGAGTGTGTGTGTGTGTGTGTGTGTTTATTAGATAATAAAACGAATGGTTTACACCTGGTAGCTTACTGGTAAAGCATGGTCACTTTCACAGTTTTTTAATGTATGTGGTAAATGCAGTGAGAATGAATTTGGATTATTGTTAACATAATTTACTTTAAGATATGGATGAACTAAGTTTAGCGTTAACCTCTCCATTCTCATAAACACCAAGTTGCTACTTAACTCGCTTTATGATCATGTGTGCACCAAACCACACATGTGCATATGCTTACATTTTCATGGATGCTTGTATGAGCAAGTGTACATGCACCATGCAGCTTGCACGAGGGCATTTATACATCCACATCCATTAATGGTTATTTTTAATACTTTTCTTGCTGTATTGCATGTTAATTTTTTTTTTTTTTTTTTTTGCATCTGATTTTATTTTTGATTTTCTATATAAATGAAGATATTTCCATCGTTTTGCTGCTTTTCTTTCTACGACATGAGAAGATACATTGTGGAGCTGTTATTTCAATGAGTTGTATCTATTTATCACCTGATGAGACACATCTGCACTGCCAGATGCTCCTGAACCAGTTGTTAAGTGTCCCACCCAAGGGGAATCGATACTAGATGTGTCGAAACAATTGTGATTAAGAAAAATTCTCATATATTCCATCTTCCATCTTTCATTTACCATATATATTTGTATGTGTGTGTGTGTATATATATATATATATATATATATATATAAGATCCCCTTAGGTCATGAATGACCATGGGATTGCACCAAGAAAGTTCCCTTCTAAGGCACAAGTCCAGACAAGGTTGTATATGGAAGACCAGCAGTCACCTATGCACACTAGCCTCCCCTCTCCATGCCACTGATGTTATCCAAGGAAAAGGCAAAGGCTAATACATCTTGGCAGCAGTGACGTCGCAACTCATTTCTGCAGCTGAGAGAACTGGAGCAATGTGAAATATATATATATTATTCTTAAACACTTTTGTATCTTCTCCTTCACCCATCACCCTTGTGACAGCATGAACCATTAGAGCATTCATGTAGTATTTCATGTGGCTCCTTACATTCTGAATCCATTCAAATGAGACCAGTTCTGCCTTCCATATTTTTGATAAAATAAAGTACCAATCAAGTACAGAGGTTAATACAATCAACTTCAAATTTATGGCCTGGCACCCATGTAAAAACTTATGAAGCAGATGGATTTTGACAGAATAGGTAGGGCAGTGAACAAAATATTTTCTTTATTTTGTTAAAGCCTTTACATTTCAGAGTTCATATCCAGCCAAAGTCAACTTTGTCTTTTATTCCTCCATAATTAATAAAGTAAAGTACAAGTTAGTATTGGGGTCAAAATGGCATTGACTAACCCCAAGTTGATCAATGCCATCGAGCTAAACAAGAAACAATTGGTGAACTGGCAGAATCATGAGAGCTTCAGGAAAATGTTTGGTGGTATTCCTTTTGGTGTTTGCATTCTTAGTTCAATTTCTACTAAGGTCAACTTTGTCTTTCATCTCTCCATAAAAGTACAGGGGTCGATGTAAGGGACTAACCCTTGCCTCCTCTTAACAAACTGGTGGCTTTGTGCCAAAATTTGAAACAATTATTTTGTTATTGACATTGTTGTTTTTATTACTGATGTTACTATTAATATCAGTTTTATCATTATCATCCTTATTATCAACATCGTTGTGATGATCATTAGCATTGTCATCAATATTATTACTAATTATTATTATTATCATTACTATTATAATTATTACTATTATTATTGTTGTTGTTGTTGTTGTTGTTATTATTATTATTATTATTATTATTATTATTATTATTATTATTATTATTTCCTCTATACTTTCATGACTAAATCTCTTGAGAAACTCCTCTTCTCTGTCTGTCAAAGTAGTTGACACTGATCTGTTCTATGGGTTAGATTTACAAATCCCTATAGAATGTAGCTTGTCACTTTCTTTCAGCTTGTACACATCATAGTTTTCACACACAGCATCCAAGTTTTTCCATTACTTCAGTTGATCATGTTGTTGTTATTGTTGTTGAGAAGGAGAAGAAGGAGGAGGAGGAGGAGGAGGCTGATTGACAATTTTTTTTTTATGTTTTTACTT
>NC_142930.1:84965614-84970614 GCF_046866305.1 Octopus bimaculoides | reverse complement strand
CACAGACTGAAATGACTTGAGATTCATAGTTCTTTGAATCACAAATGAAGAACTAATAGATATGTTGAAAGATGTACTTAATGTGCTTACTAAAGAGGAGAAAAGGAAGATAATGTGGAATATTCAATTGATAAACTGCTTGTGAAAAACCACACCAGCAATACATGAACAGTAATCCTGTAAACACATAGAAAACATAGGTGCTTTCTTTTCACCCAGTTTATCACTGGAGATACTCGTGGGCACCTTCAGGACTACCTATTTCCAGGACCAGAAGTGGAAAGTATTCAGAGTTGTAATGAGGCTTCCTGACTCTGTTTAGGTGGCAAAGCAAGGGAGAAGATCCAAATACAATATAATCATGAAGATGGTACTGCAAACGTTTTAGTGGTGGTGGCGGCGGCGGCGGTGGTAGTGGTAGTGGTAGTGGCAGCAGCAGCAGCAGTGGTGGTGGTGGTGGTGGTGGTGGTGGTGCTATTGCTGGAGCTTATATGGTGGTAGTGTTGGTGATGGTAAATTTCCTTAATGAGATTGAACAGTCATCTAAGCTTCCAGAAGCAAACCAAAATCAGATAAAAACCGTTAAATCACTGTCTTGGAAAATGTGTATATTGGCTTATCTTACTTATAAAAATGGATATGACAAGGCATAGAGACTACCTAAGACAGATAACTAAGACTAAATCCATTCTTTCTCATTTGATCTAAAAGGAGGTTATCACATTGACAAAGTCAGTGTGACCTGCACCATGTTTCAGGAAGCTTATATTTAATTCTCAGGCGGTTGGCAGCTAATACAATAATTTAAAAACTGTTTTTTAAGGCAGGCATCAATTCTTTACGCACCATGTAATAAAATATATAGCTATTTACCTATTTAGTTTATGAAGCTTAAAACATGCAAACTGTTACCTTGTGTAAAGTTTTAATTTTTGAATTTTATGTTAACTATTGATTTAAAGTTCACTAACCTTTAAAGAAATTATAACCAAACAAGAAACAAGGCACATCAGATGCAAGCTCTTATCTTTTGTTCAATCCCCAAGTGACAGATAGAGAAGTTTACTTGTCTTTACAGTTATTCTTTTAAGAGCTCAACTAAGGATAAATTCTATTTTACAAAGTTACCAAGTAGAAAAATTATCTGAGAACTTCTCTTATTGTTTTTTTTATTTCTCTTGGTTGCTTGTTTTAAAACAATTTAGTTTTATATTTTACTTCTTTCTATTATATTTTTGTTCATTGATTATTTTATTTAGTTTAAGAACAAAAACTAAAAAAATGTCTTTATCTTTGGATATATATTAAGGTAGAAAATAATGGAGTTTATAATAAGTTATGCACAGAAAGAGTAAAGTGGATATAGGTGGAATGGGAAAGTTCTTTATGAGATGATTGTTGCTATGTTTACGTCTCTGCACCTTTCTTTAATGAAAAACGAAAACCAATATCCAGAATTTTAATATTTGACGATTTCAATCTTCCACTTGTATTACATAAAAATCAGGGTATCTCAGGAATAAATGGATATTCACTTAAGCAGCAGAAATGAGCAGAACAATTAACTACATTTATAAATTTCAAAAGTTCCTAAAAAAACCATGACCTTGCATCTCTCGACTACTGACAAAATTTTAATGCTAAGATATTAACACAGTCTGCTACAACTGTTTTAACACAATTAGCCCTGTTTATTCTAAGATTTATGGGAAAAAATAACAGATTTAAACATTCAAATATTCATCATCATCGTTTTAATATCCATTTCTTTATGCTTGCATGGGTCAGGTAGGATTTGTTAAAGAAGATTTTCTATGGCTGGATGCTCTTCATGTTGCCAACTTTTATTTGATTCCAAAGACACTAATAATCCCCTGGTCTACTGAACAATGAACAGCCCAGACATAGATACACAGTGAACTGAAACAAATGACACTGTTTGAACAAGCCTTTTATTTATAAATATCATACAACATGTGAAGCATGTTAAACAGCCTGGACATGTTTTTGTGATTGACTACAGGTAAGAGACACTGGCTATATTGCTCTTCACAGCCAGCAAATACACATGAAGCTGAGGAGAAATATGAACTCTCTCACATGCATAGACACAGACCCATGCATACATGCATACATACATACAAACATACATACATACATACATACATACGTACGTACGTACGTACATACATACATATATATATGCATGTATATGTATATATGCTATATGCATATATATGTGTGTGAATTGTGGCACAATATGGACAGATTTCGGAATACCGATGAACTTTTGTGTAAATGTATCAACTTAAAGGATAAACATATTACAATGGATAATACCAAGTGGACTTCCCCTTTCTCTCTCTCCTGTTTCTCTCTCTTTTTCTTTTTTCTTTGTGATTTCTTCTTTGTGATGTAATCTTTGGACGGAATATATTTGCGGCTGAAGATAGCTTTATACCATCCTGTCTATCAATTATATACCCATATAATGATGCATCGACTGTTTGTGTATAAAGCTTGAAACACATGTACCGTGGAATCCTTTGTGTTCTGTTTTCATTTTACGTTTTTAATTTATATATACGTAGGTAGGTAGGTAGGTAGGTAGGTAAGTAGATAGATAGAAAGATAGATAAATAGATAGAGAGAGAGAGAGAGAGAGAGAGAGAGAGAGAGAGAGACAGACAGACAGACAGACAGACAGACAGACAGACAGACAGACAGACAGACAGACAGACAGGCAGGCAGGCAGGCAGACAGACAGATAGATAGAAGGCAGACAGACAGACAGACAGACAGACAGACAGACAACAGACAGATAGATAGATAGAAGGCAAACAGACATACAACCATAGATATATGACAGACTTCTTCAACGTCTACAAGTTTCATTGAGAAGATATTGATTACTCTCTGAATCTATATATATAAAAATGAGAATGTGTGTCTGTCTGTCTGTCTCTGTGTGTGTGTGTGTGAATCCCTAAAACTCAAGAACTACGCAGCCAATTTCATTCAAATTTTACAGATGCCTTATTTAGGGTTCCAGTTGTGTTTTAGTCAAAAAAAAATTTTAACTTCTTGCAGAGTTCGAGCCCACGGCAACATAATATCTCCTCCACTATTTAAGTATTTCGTGTCAAAAGTGAAACAAAAACACTCATGTCAAATACTTTCACTTTAAAAATGAAACTATTCTACTAACTGAAACAATCACATTTCGATACTGTAATGACAGATACTTTCAGAGAGAGAGAGAAAGAGAGAGAGAGAGAGAGAGTGTGAGAGAGAGAGAGAGAGAGAGAGAGAGATGTATATGTATGCATATAGATGTATATGTACACGTTATTCCACTAACTGAAACAATCACATTTTGATACTGTAATGACAGATACTTTCAGAGAGAGAGAAAGAGAGAAAGAGAGAGAGAGAGATGTATATGTATACATATACATGTATATGTACACGTATATGCATAGATATATATATAGATCTATATGCATACATGTATATGTATACATATGTGTAGATGTATATATATATACATAGATGTACATGTAATATGTACACATATATACATATATATACATGCATACAGATATCTATACATATATACACCCATCACACACATAGACATGCACACAAACACACACATTAGTCATTTGTTTTCTTATCCAAAACTACGTCAAAAGTACTGAACGGATCTTTATGACATTTGGAAATTATATTCTATGCATAACGGCCATAACTCCCATGAAAATTCATATATTTTTGATGTTGATGAAATTTCAACCCGAACATAACAGATGAGCATTATTTGTAATTCAACGGTACAACAGTGTAAGACTACCCTTTCAGATATACTTACATTGTGATTTCTGCAATGTGGTGCATAAATTGTCAAGTAAATGAGACGCATCTTTGCCTCCACTGATTCACTTGCAAAGTGTTGAGTAAAATTATTTCGTTGCAGACCTCCTTTGAGTCTTTTTATTATCACTGCGACACACATAGTCCCCAGTTGGTAACATTGATTTCAAGGCCTTCCTAGATGAGAGACTGGCATTCCACTTAATGTCTATGTTCCATGCTGGCATGAATTGGAGAGTTATTAATGTAGAAATATGGTATCGTACCTACTAACAGTTGAGGGTTGCGTAGTCTAGACGGCGTTTTTAGATTTCATTATTCTCTTTAACCCGGGCAAAGCCGGGTATTTCTGCTAGTATACTATAAAATACCAGCTGACAACATTCATGTAGCAGGACTGAATTCCTAACCATGAAGTTTCAAATCAAACTCCTTAACTATATAGCCATACCTGTGCCCAAACATTCAAATAATACTTTGATAAAGTTCATTAAAATATTCCAAACAAGTTGTCTATGTTTCTCCAAATAACAACTCTATTCTCAAATGGCAAATCTAATAAAGTTACTAAATATTTTAAACTAACCTAGCTGCTGAGGCTTCATTTAGCAGTGAGTGAGATTGTTTACACTGCCTATAGAGTGTTACTGAGTTAACCATATTCAGTTAATCACACCCACTGCACTTGGTGGTTATCTGATGTTATCTGTCATTATGCAACCAACTGAATCATACTACACTTAAATTAGTGATACTCAACAGGGGGTCACATTTCTTCTTTCTTGTCAGATTTACACAGTTGTAGTGAAAGATTGTTGGGAATACCAAAATATTTCAGAACAGGACACATACACATTTAAGAAAGGAGAAGGAAATATTTGTGCAGAAACTACACATGTTCAAAATGGATGCAATTATCAGTATTCTGAATTGGCATTCCTAAACAATTGTGATTTTTTTATACATGAAACCATTGGTAGCATTGTTAACACACAAAAAAGAATATTTATCCATCAAATGTAGTATTCAGCACTCAATCTTACTTAGCGATTATATATATCATGATCATCCTTTAACATCCATTTTCCATACTGGTATGGGTTGGACAGTTTGACCAGAACTGGCAA
>NC_142930.1:84930614-84960614 GCF_046866305.1 Octopus bimaculoides | reverse complement strand
CCCAGCATACACTGTAAAGTGGTTGGTATTAGGAAGGGCATCAAGCTGTAGAAACCAAGCCAAATCAGACTGGTTCTTATTTCATCAACCTCAAATGGAAGAAAAGCAAAGTCAGACTGAATCAAGAAAAAGACACAACATACAAAGTGCAATATTACATGATAGTGAGACACGAGCATTAAATATAGATGATATGCAAAGGCTGGAAAGAAATGAAAACACTGGATGTGTAATATTTGTATGCAAGAACAAGGCATAGATGAGTTGAAAGAAAAAGTGTGTATAAGAGAAATCAGTTTTAGAGGGCAATAGAAAAGATTACACTGGTACAGACACATATATATGAATGATGATATTTGGGTAATGAAGTGCCAAGAGGTCTTATTGGAAGGAAGCTGTGGAAGAGAAAGTGCAAAAAAATTAATGGGCAGAAGTGGTGAAAGTTAATCTCTGGTTGCTGAACTTCATAGAGATAACAAGTGGTGTGAGATGCTTTCTGTGTTGAAGACCTGTTCAACCAATGCAAGCATGGGGAAAAAACAGATGTGAAAAATGACTGACGATGATGGTGTACGTGTGTGTGTGTGTGTGTGTGATTACACACGCACACACAAAAATAGATTCATATAAACCCATGGCTGTTCACTGTCTATTATAGTTTATTATAATCCTTCTGCATAAACATATACGATATGTTATTTAGTGCTTTATGTCAAGTGTTAAGAAATAAACTAAATAAAGGGATCTAATTCTCACAAAAATAAAATTAGTCTATTCCCCCCCCCCACACACACACACACACATATACACCTACATTCACACATAAACATGTACACCTACACTTACTAACTGAAACTAGTTCTCATGGCTATTGTAGTCAAAAACAAATCTTTTGAATAAGATAAAAAAAATATTGAAAAAAATTGGTTTCACTTCATAATCTATTCCTTGTTATTTCATTGATTCAGTTTTAAGAATATTTTTCTTATATTTTATGATTATCATTCTTTATTTTTCTTACATTTTCCAGAGTATTTTCCCTCCATTTCTTCTTTTCTTTTTTTTTTTTTTGTATTTTATTTTACTGTTAATATTCTAACAAAAATAATTTGAAAAATAATTGCCAAGCTAGATTACAAATGAGTTAACCAAATTTTTGACCGACAGCTATTAGCAGTGTAACATCTCAAACATCACAGCTAATTGAACAAGATCACAAATTAATGGAACCACGTCAAAGTTTGAACAATCCATCTAGTTTTCAAACAAGCTGACCTTCTATTAGCCTCAAGCCACAAAAATTTTTGGATTGTAAAAGAAAGAAAAAACAGAATCAATAATAAAATGAAATATAATAAAGAACACAACCCAGATCTCTAATTACAATATACCAGAGATTTTTGGAGAATTTTGCTTTGCTTTGCTTTTATAATTATTTTATATTGTTATTACTGTTGTTGCTGTTGTTTTATTTTTCTTATCTCTTTATTAGAGTGAACATCAATAACCAGATAAATTCATCTAACCAAATTAGTGAAATAGATGTTCTGAATGGCAGAAAGAAAAGACATATGATTAACTTGGAGTGAAGGGAAGTTGGGTGGAGACTGAGGGAAATCCATGTGATATCTGAAGAAAATATAGAAGAAGAAATACACAAAAATTTAGTTTGGGATATAGCACAATAGCTTTGATTTGTAATTCAAGTTTGAAGGAAACTTTAAAATATTCTACCATCAAAGTGATTTCATACTTGTGACAAATTCACCAATTTTTAACAGTCCATTAGCTAAAATAGGAAGGCAATTACCTTCAATTCCAAATGATACAACACTCAACTTAGAATCTACAGTATACTATGGTACATTTTAGGGTGTATTGTATGTATTGGGTGCAATCATTAAAAACTTATCACTGATGTAAGGAGCACTGGCTTCCAGGTCAGTGGGTTAATGCAATAAGCATTTTCAGAATTGTAAATACTGAGTCAGTTTTTAATTGATATTCCAAACCAAATATTATACAAAGCTGAAGACTATCAGTTAAATGATTAATCTGTATGGATCAGCACTTTCTAAATGTATGTTGATTTTATTCAGTAAATACAAATTACCTTCACATTCTAGACTTTAGATATCCCTTCTAGTCATATCAAGGTGTGTGTATATAGACAGGTAGACAGATAAATATAGCAGTGCCAGTGTGTGTGTGTGTGTGTGTAACATCAGATTTTAAGACACGCATCATGCAACTGTAATAACACAGAAACAACGGATAAAGCTCTGTTATCTTTGATATAAGATAAAACTTATATTTTAAGAGTACTCATATATATATATATATATATATATATATATACATACTTACATATAAGAGACCAAAGTGTATGTACGCCACTATATATATATATATATATATATATATATATATATATATATATATATATATATAGTTTTAGGGAAAAAAACCAAGGTTATATTTCATACTGTGAAACTTAATTTAATTTTAATTTTTAATAAATTGAATTTAATTGAGTTTTTACCTGTAAATTTGAATTTTTATCCCTAATAATATTATTATATATATATAAAGATACAAAATGGGACAAGAACGCAAAACATCCAGACAGTTAGGTGATACAAGAAAGGGACAACAAAACATCCAGATAGACGATACAAAGAAAACAAGGACGGGTCATTCGGAGTTTTCTTTCCTCAGTCAAGTTCCAGATTCAGCCGAAATTGCAAAGATAATCTGGAACTCGACTGGGGAAAGAAAACTCCGAATGACACATCCTTGTTTTCTTTGTATCGTCCATCTGGATGTTTTGTTGTCCCTTTCTTGTATCACCTAACTGTCTGGACATTTTGCATTCTTGTCCCATTTTGCATTTATATATATATATATATATATATAAAGAAAACACAAATGGCATTTAACATAAACAGTGAGCGGGAATGAGAGTTAACCCTCAGTTTTACACAATAGATTGCTTCTGCAATTCACTATACATGTCAAAAGTTTGTAAAGCAAGGTAGGTTTTAATGTTAAAATTCAAGCATTTATTAAAATGAGATAATAAAAACAATATTCGTGTGTATATATGTAATGTGTACTGTTTAATTTGCTATATATATATATAAATATATGTGTGTCTTCTTCACTTACCATCAATCAAATGCAATAACTTGGAAACAATGGAAAAACTGTTACTGTGGATAGAAAATAAAACTTATGATAGTATATACTAAACTTATTATATGTATATACATATAATAAGTTTAGTATATACTATCATAAGTTTTTATTTTCTATCCAAAATAACAGAGTTTTTCCATTGTTTCCAAGTTATTGCATTTGCTTGATAATGGTGATGATAGTAAGTGAGAAGGACAAAGGCTGTGCAGGTGATGAAGACAAGATAATGTGAAGATATGTGATGTATACATTTGTATACCTACATACATACATACATACATACCTAACAGCCTTACCGTTTGTTCTCACTGTTCTGTCTTGTTTTTACTGTCTTATTCTCACTGTCCTGTTCTTGTTTACACTTTCACCTTCCGCAAAAATTTCCAAATTTTAATTAATTTGCTTGCGGGAAGGACTGCTCCAACGAAGTCATGTATTGTCCTTGCCTTCGAAACGCGGAGTAGATGGAGCAGGGACAACTGAAGAAGGGTAATATTCTTTATGTTACATGTCTCATTTCTCTGTTTGTGTTTTTCATTGTTCGAAAAAAGTTCGTTTTCTGTCTTCGTTTTTGTTTTCGTTTCTCATTGTGTTTAACGTTTTTTGTGATTCCCTGTACCCATATATGTTTGTATGTATACATATAGATGTTGGTATGTACATATATGTATGGATATATGCATATAATTATATGTTATTTATGTTATTATATATATATATATATATATCTATATATATATATGTAAGTATGTAGGGATGTATGTAAGAAATTGGGATGACAAAGGGAATAAACAATTATGTAATGAACTCCATTAGCTTACAGCTATTTCTGCTATAAGGTGCAATGCACTCATAGTTTGGTGCTTGAGTATCACCCTATAGCTTCATCAGAGATTCAAGCATTAAGTGCAATTTATTTGGGAAAAAAATTACCACTCTGTACATGACTGGCACTTCATATTGAAGCATATGTATATGGAGTTTTTACACAGGCTATTGGCATCCCAATGCCTAAGTGAGATATTAAAATATATATAAATATAAACAATATCGAACACACATACACAAGGTATGTGTTTTGCGAGTTTGTGAGTTGGACGTGCTTATAGCTGTAAGAGAATATCTTCTCATCAATTCGCCTGGTGTTAAAACAAATTAAAGCAAATTAATCTGGTCCCATTCAGGAATGATAGACATCGATGTTTCATCACTTTTGTGACTTATCAATACCACGTACCCAACAAGAGGCCTGATGTAAGCTAAATCGCTGTCTATGACTATATGTAAAATGGTGTAAGAATCATCTGCTGTTATGTTCCAACATTTCATGCCATAGAAGTTATCTCGCTTGTCTATAACTTCCATGTGTTTTAACACTAGGTGAATTGATGAGAACATATTCTCCTACGTCTATAAGCGCAACCTACTCGGGAACTAGCAAAACACATGCCCTGTGTATGTGTGTTCGATATTGCTTATATCCAGCTGCTTCTAATTCATATTTAAAGTCTGTCATACCGGCCATGACGAAGGGAAATAGCCCTGAAACTCGAGTCGCCTTTATATATTTATATTTATATATTTATATATTTGATCCTTTATATTGAACATTCAATACTTTCTTTCATGGTGCCATCCATTTTTATTTTATTTTATTTTATATTGTATATTGTATATTATATTATATATTGTATATTCCATATTCTATACCCCACATTAGTTCTGCAGGAATATAAATAAAACATAAAAAACAGATAGTGTTGGAACTCTTTTAAACAAAATAATATATTCCTCTATACACAATCATACAAAAAAACCCACCTTTTTTGTATTTATTTTTACTCGCATATATATATATATATATATATATATATATATATATATATATATATATGTATGTATGTATGTATGTATGTATGTATGTATATATATATATATATATATATATATATATATATATATAGGGGTGGCTGTGTGGTAAGTAGCTTGCTTACCAACCACATGGTTCCGGGTTCAGTCCCACTGCGTGGTACCTTGCGTAAATGTCTTCTACTATAGCCTCGGGCCGACCAAAGCCTTGTCAGTGGATTTGGTAGACGGAAACTGAAAGAATGGCATCTTATCTGAATATATTAAACCACGGTTTTACCATTCTATAATAAAATTCGATAACAAACTATAAGTAAGGAAAGACACTCCCAATTATTTCGACATCACTATGGGGGTCCCGGACTCAGCACAGGTATCTGATTTAGTGGGTATTTACCTGTTATAACATTTACACGAAGGATTCCCAAAGATTAGAGGAGGCCTTTACAGAGACGATGCCTAATTTATCCTTAAAAATACCTCAAATAGGAGACTTGAACTACTACTAAAGAAAAAATTATATAAGTTCTTTAAGCGGTTTGGATTAACCATCACGATAGGGAAAGAGCATAACTCTATTAACTATTTAGATGCCAATTGTACTTTAACCACGGGATTACATGAGCCGTACGTTAAACCTAATACCAACCTCAAATATATTAATGCACATAGCAACCACCCAAACTTTACAAAAAGAGGACTTGTACAGGGCATTAGTAAAAGAATTTCGTATCTCTCGTCCAACGAAGATATGTTCAATAAATATAAGGAACACTACAACATTGCATTGGAAAAAGCAAAAACTTTATACCTTTACTCGGAGCCTTATAAAAATAACCCGAATAACATATCCATGATTATAACAATAGGAATAATAGCCAAAATATTTATAATAATAATCACAAAAACAATAAGAATAACAATAACAATAATAGTAGTAATAATAAAAATAGTAGGAATAATAATAAGATTCATAATAATATTAATAACAACATTAGATATGATAACGATAGAAATACTAATAATGGGAAGGATAACAATATCAAGAAAAATAATAATAACAATAAAAATTCAAATAATACACCTAAAAGAACCAATAAAGTCCCTGTTAGTAATTATAATATCAAGGTAAATAAATAAATAAATAAATAAATCGAATAGGAACAACCTTACCAAAGCTGATAGCAATAGCAATAAAAAATAACAATAGAAAGAAGAAGAAGAATTATAACCATAACTTTACGATCTACACTAATACTGAGGTCAGTTTTTACACCAAAAACAAAAATATTAAAAATAACAAGCGGAATAAACATAACATCTGGCTAATAATCACCTTCGCAATGCAACTAAATCTATAATGAAACTTATAAGTAAGCACTTCAATGTGAATACGAAATACACAGAAATCTTTAGCAATAAAATTAGAGTAGGTCATAGCCTAACTAGTAACCTAGCTACTATTATAGCCTCTATCAACAATAAAAAGCTAGACGCCTTCTATGAAACTAGGAAGAATAACAGTAAATAGCACAACAACCAATCGATTGATATAATTCGTGGTCCCCTACATTACTCGCCCTCTAAAAATTCGGACAACCACCTTATGATAATCTCCCTGATCATATCATAGGCACAGATAATCTTACTAATCTATGTGATTGCAGAGATAAAAATATTTGTGAATTCTTGAATAAATGTAATCTACTAAAAATGTAATCTACCAATGTGATGTATTCTCCAATAATTACAAGAAAAACTTATATAGGAGCAACTAAAAATGAAATGAAACTTAGATATAATTCCCATCACTCAAGTTTCAGAAATAGAAGTAAGGCTAACTCTACCGGATTAAGTAATTACATTTGGGAACTGAAAGACAATAACATTAATTATAGATTAGAATGGCGTATCCTAGCCAAAATATCTTCATATAACCTTAAAAATAATCGCTGTAATTTATGTATGAATGAGAAATTCTTCATTTTAATGGCCAAATCAGAATTACTTAATAAACGAGACGATAAAAATACATGTTTACATAAAGATAAATTCTTATTCTCTAAATACCACTAATACCTACATTACAGGTTATTAGCTGACCTGCCTAACATCTGATTACTTCCCCTAACCTTCCCCCTTACCACAGAACATAATCTAATATCACATCACGATTAAATTAAATTACCCCGATTAACTTAATTATCTATCTTAAATCCACGATGTGCAGCAGAACATATAATTCTCTATAATATATTCACTTTAAAGTTAGATCGTTGACTAACATACCAATTGCTAGGGCGGCCACTAACGTAAATATGATTAAACGAACGATTTGGCTTATCCTAGCTGACTAATTGATCTTAATTATATTAACGAGTAGACAGCCCGCGCCACACATAACAACATGTTATTTTTTATTTATATGTTTATTATTATACCTTTTACGTAACCCAAATTTATACATTATATCGGACTAACTTAATGCTGAAATAATTGTTGAACATTTACACCCCAAAAGAATTTAGGCCAAATTTCGTTAATCGGTTAATCAAAAGTCATCTTACGCTTTGCTTGAGTGGCCTAGGTAAAAATCTGTTTATTTCAAACCATAATGGATAAGAAGTGGAAAAGAAGTTTGATGGATAAGAGGTTTTGACTTTCTTAAGTAAGTTGAGGCCCACATGAGAACATCCCCTTTAGAGTTAAGGTTCATGTAGTAACTTAACGCAAATCTGAACTCCAAAAGTATTTGCAAATTAAGTGGAGGTATACTGATAAGTTAAATCTTGTATATAAGTAGTAGTTTATATAAATGTAGTTTGATTGTCAGTATATCTATGGTTGTGCATGAAATACTGGACAGAAAACTTACTTATTTATGACCTGAAACGCTGGGGAATTAAATCAACGAATTGAAATAAGTTTTATCAAATGAAAACGATTTGTATTGAAATGCAGAATTAGCAAATGCTAATGAAATTACCGTTAATAAGATGTCTGTTTATACCCATGAAACATATGATGTACATATACATATATATATAAAATAAAAGAAGGAAAATGTACACACTTTACATAGTTCTAATATATTTTTAGATATATTTTATATTGCGTTTGTCGACCGGTTTCACTTCGCTGATCATAACATTGAAATTATTGTAATTCCGTATTTTCTTAAGAAGATTTTAGTCTATGTTGTGTATGGAGTTCTTTTATTTTACAAATATATATATATATATATATATATATATATATATATATATATATATATATATATATATATATATATATATATATATATATACTAGCTGACCTCGGGCCATCAAAAATGTCGGCTGGATTCGTCTAGAGATGCTCACACCATCATCCTTCTCTTCTCTACTTTTGCCCGACCCCACCTTGAATACTGTTGTCCACTGTGGTCTCCCCACATGGGGCAAATCATTATGAAAGCAGAAGCACTCCAGAAGTCAATAACAAGAAAGATAGACGGCATGATAAGCATTGACTATTAGGGTCGTCTAAAATACTCAATCGCTACTCTCTCCAACGCCGCCGGGAGCGCTACATCATATGTGTGATGTGGAAAATATCCCATCAATATTGCACAAATGACGTTGGCATCAATTTTAAAATCTACCCAAGACTTGGCCCCCGTGCTATCTTCCCACTACAAAAATCGAACTCAAGACACATAACAACATTACGACACAACTACTTTACCTCAACCAGTCCATCTCTCTTTAATATTATACCAAAATACGTCAAAACGGAAACGGATCCCATAAAATTCAAAAACTCTCTGGACGAATTTCTCCAAAAAATCCCGGACCCATTTCTTACACCTGGAAAGGTCTCCAACAATAATAAATATTTGCTAGAGTGGGCCATGGTGCCTCATATATGAGTAAAAGACTTCACCAAGTAGTCTATTAAGTTAGACATGGCATGGGCCTATACTGGTCAAAACCTATCAAAGCTATATCAAAATTATTAATTGTAGTATTTTATATATAAATATGGATGGTAAATGAAATTAATACACTTGTCAATGTTCACATACACTCACATACTTCTCTTGTACACGCGCACACATACACATACTCACACAGAGTTGAAACGCTGTTTGATTTTTCTCTTCAGTGTTGAATGTTCACCATCCCACCAGATTGCTATCACTCCTTCCTTCCTTATTCATCTATCATACATATATATATATATATATATATATATATATATATATATATATATATATATATATATATATATATATATATATATATATATATATATATATATATATATATATGTATATATATATATATATATATATATATATATATATATATATATATATATATATATATATATATATATATATATATATATATATTACTTTCTTGTCTGTATAATACGAAAAATATTCCATGCTTCCAAAAACAAAAATAAGTTTGCTTACACTACGTTGTTGCATATATATATATATATATATATATATATATATATATATATATATATATATATGCAACAACGTAGTGTAAGCAAACTTATTTTTGTTTTTGGAAGCGTGGAATATTTTTCGTATTATACAGACAAGAAAGTAATATTTCGAACGCAGGATAGCCATGAAAACAGCAGAAAGATTGGGTATTTCACCTTTATAAGACAGAAAAAGTTTGCAATACATTGTTGCATTCCAAAGAAGCTTTGATATTTAGCATTTAACTTGACAAGCATTGTTGTCAATAGGCAGTTTGGCTTAATGGTAGAGTACTCAGTTGGTATCTGAGTGGTGTGGGTTCAAGTCCAGTGGCTGTTGGCTGATAATTTTTTTCCATCTTGTAAGGGTAAAATACTCAATCTTTCTGCTGTTTTCATGGTTATACTGGTTTCGAAATATTACTTTCTTGTCTGTATAATATATATATATATATAAATGTGTGTGTGTTTAGTAAAAACCTCATAATGTGCATATGTCTTTATTTGGCTACTACATGTTATCTTACAGTAGGGTATATTCCAGGGCTGGATACACATCTGGAACTCCTCCTTGCATAAGATTAATACAAGAATAATCTAACATGAGGATAGAGGATGCCAGGCTTTAAATAGTAGGTCACAACGTTTGTTTTTGCACTGCAAGGCAGCTTAAAGTTGCTGAATTATATTCATATACCATTATACAAGCTCATTCTTTATGATATAGCTGAATATTTTCTTCACTATTATATAGTTGAATATTTTTCAGTACAATCCTGATATCCTCTATCCCCATGTTATATTATTCTTATATAATTTTACATATAAGTATAGTATAGTTTATATAATATACATATATGTGTGTATGTGTGTGTGTACACATGCATACATATGTATGTGTGTGAGTATGCTTGTATGCATATATATTTGCATGTATTCATATTTATATGTTTTTGTATGAGTAGGCACATGTGCTTAAGTACAAGAGCTCAAGATCGGCAACTCTCATCATTTACATATATATATATATATATATATATATATATATATATATATATATATATATATATATGTATATATATATATATATATATATATATATATATATATATATATATATATATATATATATATATATGTATATATATATATATGTATGTATATATATATATATGTATATATATATATATATATATATATATATATATATATATATATATATATATATATATATATATATATATATATATATATATATATACATATATATATATATATAATCAATCTCCTTGCTCCATTCACTTTCTTCCTAATAGATTTTCTGGGCTATTTTGCGCTTTGCAACATCTTCAATTGAAGTGATTTTCTCTGAAAACGAATAATCCAAGAAAAACTTGAATGCACATAAACACAGGCATCAGTGTAATTAACAATGCTCATGGCTATCTCAATATTGCACCTGTCTTCAGGTGTAGCTTGAATAACAAAAAAATGTTACAATACTTTCAAGATTGTTTTCAAAAATACATTTCCAAACAAGAATATATAAAACAAGCCCTTAGCCTGAACAAGTTTATTTGTTGGTTGAGAACTTTTCAAAGAGTTAGTGTATTAGACTATATATGCTGCAGAAATTCCCTAATTTAAAATACAAACACACACACATAACATATACAGCACACCTCTCCATTAATTACTTAATATTACAGATTATTATACATGGAGCGTTACAGTATTGGAAGTATTTTTGTATGTATGTGCACACATATATGTGTGGAGTAGGAGTACATTCATGCACGTATGCATATATATATATATATATATCCATATATGTGTGTGTATGTGTGTATATTATATATATACATGTCTATACATACACGTGTATATGTATATATTTATGTACATATGCACATATATATATATATGTGTGTATATGTACATACCTATATGTGTTTTTATATATATATATATATATATACAGACATACATAAATATTTTCACACATATAAGTATATATGTATAAGTGTGTATATATATATATATATATATATATATATATATATATATATATATATATATGTATATATGTATATGCATATGTATATAGATATATATGTATATGTGTGTATGTATGTATATATGTGCGTATGTGTCTGTGTATTTTTTTCTTTTGAATCTTTTCAAACAACTTGCAGACACAAGTGCTACCAGTTGTATATGTATGTATGTATAGTCTTTTATTCATTTGTTCTATTACTGATTTCAGCCAGAGGCTGAAGCCATGCTGGAGCACCACCTTTCAGTGTTTTGGGTTTCCTTTTGGTACTGCTTTTGGTGAAGAAGCGAGTTATATATATATATATATATATATATATATATATATTGTCATAGTGTTTTCTCAGCAGAGATATTGTGGTGGTTTGCCATTGCCTTCCCCAACTGGATGGCAGTTGGCCCACAAGGAACTCATCTGTCCTTTAATAGATCTTGTTTTTAATCCTACTGGGTGTCCAAACACCCTTCTCACAAGAGTAGCAAGCTACTCAAGTAGGGGAGCTGGCTTAGTCCCCAATCACTTGACCATGGAACAGGTAGTACTGGTTTATATGGTACCAGGAGCAAGCCTCATCAGCCTGTGATGAGATCTCTGACCTGACTTAATCCTCAATTCTACTGACACCAAATGTCATTACAGCTGAATTTACTCCTGCAATGCTGCAATGCTACCTCATGCATATGCACAACTATGCTTCTTTTGGTCTTGATGATATTATTTATCTACTTCTGAAATGCAAGAGGGTTTTTTCCACTGCACCAGATTTCACTACTTTCACCCATTCTGCCTTAATTACTGTGTTACACCATGCACAGTGGAAAATTGCCAGTGTTACTCTCTGTTCAGAAAGGGCAACAGTATATCATCTTACTATTTTTAAATCTCACAACGTGAGATATTCAGCAACAGCACTTTGTAGTAAAAGTTGTTTGCCAATATAACATGTCAGCCCTGGTTTAGTATTAATGTTGCTGTAATTTAGCCCCAGGAGACATATTCTCCAGCTTGCTACATGACACGATCTGTATCCTTGCATTTCCCTTGTTCGAAAATGTAAGGACACTGATCATGTCGTGTAGTAAGCTGGAGAAAATGACTCTTGGGGCTAAATTACAGCAACATTAGTCCTAAACCAGGGCTGCCATGTTATGTTGGCAAACAATTTTTACTACAGTATATTATCTGTCAGTTACTGTCCAGTCAGTCTCACTAGCTGTATGCTCAGACTTATTGGACCACAGAATAAATTACCCTCATCAGTTGTTAGCTGTCAGGACACTGCATGTTTCAAAATTTACAAACACTATTCCAAACATACCCATGCATCCTTCCTTTTTCATGGCTCCTTTACCATTTGCTTTTCTGTCTTTTAGTGTTCCTTATGTGTACTGTGCATGTACTTCTAGCTTTCATTGCTACTTTCTTTATTTTACTTATATGGCCTATCATATATATATATATATATATATATATATATATATATATATATATATATATATATATATATATATACGACAGGCTTCATTTCAGTTTCTGTCTACTAAATCCACTCACAAAGCTTTAGTCGGCCCAAGGCAGAGGGACTGAACTCAAAACCATGTGGTTGAGAAGCAAGCTTCTTACTACACAGCCATGCTTGTACCTATATATATATACATATATATATATATATATATATATATATATATATATATATATATATATATATATATATATATATATATATATATATATATATATATATATATATATATATATATATATATATATTTATATATATATATATATATAAATGTAAAAATAAAAACAGAACACAAAGGATTCCGCGGTACACATGTTTCAAGCTTTATAGTTGTTGCATCATTATATTGGTATATAATTATATAATTATATTGGTATATATATATATATATATATATATATATATATATATATACATATGCATATATATATTCATGCATATATGTACATATATATATATATTCATGCATATATGTACATATATATATATGTATACATACATACATATATACATACATACACATATATTTATATATACATACACATGCATATATGTACATACATATACATATATAATATATACATATATACATATACATATATAATATATACATATATACATATATATATACAAATATATACATATACATACATACATACATGTGTGTGTGTGTGTGTGTGTGCATGCACACATGCATTTGTGTGTATCTGTGCGTATATCATGCAGAATCAATAATACCAGGAGCCACAATGAAGTGCTAATCGTAATCAATACACAAATGTACACTCACTCACATATATTCTCATGTACCCACTATACACCCACTTTCAGACAGATTTTCAAAAAATATATTGAAGAGTATCTAAACACAGAGAGATGAAAAACACAAGAACATTTCAATGTGTGTTTTATGTTGGAGGCAATAACCAGAGTAAATGCTATTAATACTTGAACCAATTCCATCTTTACTCAATGATAATATATAGAAAAGTCAGTGATCTTCATATCACTAAGTGACTGTGTCTGGAAGCATTCTTGTAAAATACAATGCAAGTATGACCAGATGTTTAAGAATCTGTTTCAGACTAGTGAGGTATTAGGTTCAAACCTATTACATGCAGCATGTTGGATTAGAGTATTATACAATAGACTTCGGTTGATAAAAGCCTTGTGATAGAAATAAGGGTAAGCTTGCATTTTAATGGTTAGGGTATTCGGCTCATGATTGTAAGGTCATGAGTTCGATTTCCAGTGGCACATTGTGTCCTTGAGCAAGACACTCTATTTTCACGTTGCTCCAGTCTACTCAACTGGCAAAAGTTAGTTGTACCTATAAATGGATAAGTCTTCTCACATTTGTTGTGTCATGTGGAACCTCAGCCACTTGTATGTTAATTTCACAGGCAAGCTGTTCATCATCATCATCATCATCATCATCGTTTAACATCTGCTTTCCATGCTAGCATGGGTTGGACAATTTGACTGAGGACTGGTGAACCAGATGGCTACACCAGGCTCCAATCTGATTTGGCAGAGTTTCTACAGCTGGATGCCCTTCCTAACACCAACCACTCTGAGAGTGTAGTAGGTGCTTTTACATGCCACCGGCACAAAGGCCAGTCAGGTGGTACTGGCAACGGCCATGCTCAAAATGGTGTATTTTACGTGCCACCTGCACCATTAATAAAAATCAACTGGCACGCTTGTTGTCATAACTGACTGAGTGCTCCAGCCAGAAATGTTTGAGGGTTACTCAGCTACTTACACAATTAGGTTGTTTCCTTAATAGAATACTGAAAGAATCAATTATCATGAACAGTTTTTACGATGCTGGGGCAGTGGGTGCAACTACTGTCCATACGGTAAATTTGGTCCGATTTTGTTAAAGGAGCTTCTGATGAATGAATTGTCCAGCAGTTGTGTGTTAACATTTTTTTATACAGTTTCTTATGATTTAGGTAGAGTAATTTGAATTGATGTAGTCAATTTTATATCTGTGTGTGTAAGAGAGAGAGAATGAGAGAGGGAGAGAGAGAACGAGAGAGAGAGAGAGAGTGTGTGTGTGTGTGTGTGTGTGTGTGTGTGTGTGTTTGTTTGTGTGTGTGTGTACGTGTGTGTGTGTGTGTGTTGCCCTCCGCCACCACCACCACTACTCTCTTCTTCATCCCTCTGTCTTCCCCAGATCATGGTTATTAATTCATCCTTCGACCATCGGCCATTTTGGCAATCTACATCCCAATGTGAAAGGCACATAGCTTAATGGCGAGTGAATTTGGCTCATGATCAAAAGGTTGTAAGTTTGATTCCTGATGGCATATTGTGTTTTATTTCTCATTGCTCCAGTCTACACAACTAGTAAAAATAACAAAATTCATCTATAAAACTGGAATATGAAAGGTTGAGTATGAAAGCGAAAAGAGGGGTGTATGGGGGTGTGATTGGGGCTGAGAGAGGCAGGAAGGAGGTGACTAGATGTGTTTGAGATGAGATGTTTGTGGGTTACAGTTGGTGTGACACGGATGGACAGGATGAGGAATGAAGAGGTGCAAAGGCAAGCAGGAATGAGAGAAAAACTAACAACCAAAATGGATAGACAAATGCTGAGGTGGTTTGGCCACATGGAGAAGATGGATGAGGAGGGTGATAAAGGCAGAAGTGGTAGGCAGAAGAACCAGAGGCAGACCTCGGTTTGTGTGGATGGATGGAGTGAGGAAAGCTTTGGTGGTTAGAAGTGTTGGGGTTGAGAGAGGCAAGAGAGATTATAAATGATAGGAAAGCTTGGAGAGTGTTTGTGGATGGCTGAGTGAATTTGATGTTGCTCAAAGGGGTACGGAACCAGCACGATGCGGTGAGGGTAAATCAGCATATGCTGTCGGGCCCCGCTGTTGATATTGGGGGTTGTGTTCTATACCTTGACCCAAGCATAGAATGGGGATTGCCTCTTCGAACTGGGAAATGAATGGAATGCTTGGCGTGTGTCTTTTTTGTGGCTATCCTCTCATAAAAAAATGGGGAATAGGCCTGGGTATATAAAAAAAAAAGCAATCTATGAAATTGGAATAACTGTACCCTCCATCCCTTTCTCGTAACTTACACCTTCCAAACACATACTTCTTCATTTCTTCCCACAGCCTATACAACCATTTTCCCTGTTTAGCTACACTATACCAAATTCTCATTCACATTATTCCATGTAACAAAGAAACAAAATGCTCCAAAACTATATAATACCAGAAAAAAATAATTAAACAGCTGTCTGATGACACCTGGTAAGTAAAGGTTTAGAAATTAATATGCACTCAATTAAAAAAATATTGAGTGAAACATCAGTTGAATATCAAATCCTATAAATGACCTCACATAAAAAGCATTAATACATATATACATGCATACATATGAATGTATGTATGTATATATTTATTATATATATATTTATTTATATACATATATACACACACACATGCACATACACACACACGCATGTATATCAAAGGGATGTGTTATAGTATTATTCTACATACACAAAAATAACCATACCAACAATCCAACATACATCCATCATCAGCTGCCCCACAGATATCATTATGGTTTCGACACCTGGGCAGTACCATTCAATCCAGTGGTGTCAATACTAAAATAAATGTTGTTTGGGAATAAACATACCAAAGAAACTACAACTTTCAAACACGTTTACCCTGTGTACAACAGTATCGGTAAATAAATTCAATATATATGTATATACTTGCTTTTAATCTTTTTTTAAGCCAAAACAATGCAAATTGTAAGGAATAATATTAGTCAATGGCTTGTACTTTCACCTTACGCTTCTTGTATTTTGGTATTTTCAATGTCAGTATCCCTTCTTCAGGAAATCTTTGTAGAAATGTTGTTGCAAATTCAGCTCATAAAACCATTTCTCTGAAGATTTCCCGAAGAAGGGGTCCCAACCACAAATACATGGTAAAAGTATAAACCATCAACTGGTATTATTTCTTATAACTTGCATTGTTTTGGTATTTAGAAAAAAACACGTGTGTGTGTGTGTGTGTGTGTGTGTGTGTGTGTGTGTGTGGTGCGCGTATGTGTGTGTGTATGTGTGTGTGTGTGTGTGTGCATACATATACATATATATAGATAGATACACATATAGATAAATAGATATGTATGTCTATATATATGGGTGTGTGCTTGATGCAACCCCAAACGACTGGTTCACCAGTCAGCATCAATAGACTGTGGCCAGCATAATGCAATAGGAGTTTTATTTGCATATTCAAAACGTTTCCTGTAAACAAATTAAAAAGATATATCTGTGATGTATGTATGAATATATATATGTATATATATATATATGTATATATACATATATATATATATATATATATATATATCAGGAAACCTGCCTGTCACCTAGTCACCTACCAATCCAGCAGACACTCTAGCCAAATCGACTACATCCTCGCCAGAACTAGAGAAAGAGGGAGGCTTATAAATGCCAAAACCCTCCCTGGCGAAGAATGTACACCCCAACACAGATTAGTAGTTAGCGACTTCGAGATCAAGGCAATATGGGTGCCCAGAAGTAGACCAGCCTGGGGGAGAAGGGTATGGAAACTTAAAGACCCTGCAAATGGACAGAGATTTAGAGACAAGTTACTTGAAGCATTTGACGAAATAGAAGGGGAAGACAATTGGAGATTTCTGCGGGACAACCTGTTGAGAGCCACAGACCAGATCTGTGGCTGGTGTAAAGTCCCCTCTCGACCCAGAGTAACGTGGTGGTGGAACAAGGATGTAGACGGGGCTATTAGACAAAAGAAACAGGCTTGGAAGGACTGGAAGAACGGTGGTAGCAGGGAATTGTACCAATCTGCCAGAAGGGAAGCTAGGCGACAGGTTTATTTAGCCAGAGGGGAAGCAGATAAGAAAAGATTTGCCAATGTTCTGCGCCATGAGGACCAAAGACTCGAGGTATTTCGTGTTGCAAGACAGTGTAGGAGAGAGAATAGTGATGTTGTAGGAGAGAAGTGTGTTCACATGGATGATGGTACGCTTGCACTAAATGAGGTTGCAAAGAAAGAGGTCTGGAGATGCCACTACGATAGATTGCTTAATAAAGAGAATGAATGGGAGAAAGAGAGCCTGCTGTATGTCGACCCAACAGAGGGACCAGCTATCCGAGTTGACAGTACCAGGGTAGATAAAGCAATTAAGAGTATGAAGACAGGGAAAGCCCCCGGCCCATCAGGAATCACTGCAGAGATGCTCAAAATATCTGGCAGTGTTGGCTACAGCCTAGTCACCCGTAAAGGTGAAGGTGACGCTTTAGACACTAATAATTACAGAGGCATCAAGCTGTTATGAAAGTTACGGAGAGGGTCATAGCCCAACTAATTAGGGAGCAAATCAATTTAGATGAGATGCAGTTTGGGTTCGTGCCAGGTAAAAGCACCACTGATGCCATATTTCTAGTGAGACAGCTGTCAGTAAGGTGAAGGTTGGAAATGAGTACAGTAATGAATTCCGGGTAGAGGTAGGGGTCCACAAAGGTTCCGTCCTCAGCCCCCTCCTATTTATCATAGTCCTCCAGGCGATCACAGAGGAATTCAAGACAGGTTGCCCCTGGGAGCTCCTCTATGCTGATGACCTTGCACTAATTGCGCAGTCACTATCAGAACTAGAGGAGAAGTTTAAGGTGTGGAAGCAAGGTCTAGAATCGAAGGGCCTTAGAGTCAACCTAGCAAAAACCAAAATCCTAATAAGTAGGAAGGTAGATAAAACACAAACCCCTTCAGGTAGATGGCCCTGCTCAGTATGCAGTAAAGGAGTAGGTAGTAACTCTATAAGATGTACCCGGTGCAAGCTATGGACACATAAGAGGTGCAGCAATATCAAAGGCAGATTAACTACAAAATTAGTCTTTGTATGTGGCAGATGTTCAGGTGCAATAAACACTGTAAACAAACAGGAAACAACTTCTATCTCATTCCAGGGAGAAAAACTAGAGGTAGTTGATAGCTTCCGCTATCTGGGTGACCAAGTTAGTAGTGGGGGTGGGTGCGCTGAAAGTGTAACTGCTAGAATAAGAATAGCCTGGGCCAAGTTTAGAGAGCTCTTACCTCTGCTGGCGACAAAGGGACTCTCACTCAGGGTAAAAGGCAGACTGTATGACGCATGTGTACGAACAGCCATGCTACATGGCAGTGAAACATGGGCTGTGACTGCTGAGGACATGCGTAAGCTCGCAAGGAATGAAGCCAGTATGCTCTGCTGGATGTGTAATGTAAATATGCATACCCGTCAGAGTGTAAGTATCTTGAGAGAAAAGCTGAACATAAGAAGCGTCAGTAGTGGTGTGCAAGAGAGACGATTGCGCTGGTTTGGACATGTGGTGAGAATGAATGAGGATAGCTGCGTGAAAAAGTGCCACTCCCTAACAGTTGAGGGAACCCGTGGAAGAGGTAGGCCCAGGAAGACCTGGGCTGAGGTGGTGAGGCAAGACCTTCGAACATTGGGCCTCACCGAGGCGATGACTACTGACCGAGACCTTTGGAAATGTGCTGTGCGTGAGAAGACCCGGCAAGCCAAGTGAGATCGTTGCCAGGGCCCCTGGACTGGCTCTTGTGCGGGTGGCACATAAGATGTACCATCCTGAGCGTGACCATTGCCAGTACCGCCTGACTGGCCTTGTAGGGTTTTCGAGCGAGATCGTTGCCAGTGCCCCTGGACTGGCTCTTGTGCGGGTGGCACAAGCTGAGACTCCAACAGATAGCATTAGCTTTTTAGCTGCTATTTCTGAACTTCTGTATGTGGTGAAGCAACTGTTTGCTGGTTCATTAATTATGTATATATATATATATATATATATATATATATATATATATATATATATGTACACATATATATGTGCATGTGAGTATTCTAAAATATCGCTTCATTTTCTTTTAAATTATACTTCTTACATATATACCTGCATACACACAAACGCATGTACACACACACACACACACACATAGATACTGTCACACATTCAATAATTCTCTGACCAATCCATATCTGATAGAATGCACACAAAGCACACATACTTAAGCACAAATATATATATATATATATATAAAGGCGCAAGAGTGTCTATGTGGTAAGTAGCTTTTTACCAAGTACATGGTTCTGGGTTCAGTCCCACTGCATGGCACCTTGGTTGAGTGTCTTCTACTATAGCCTCAGGCTGACCAAAGCCTTGTGAGTGGATTTGGTAGACAGAAACTGAAAGTTGCCTGACGTATATATGTGTGTATATATATATATATATATATATATATATATATATATATATATATATATATATATATATATATATATAAATATATATGTATATGTATGTATGTGTGTGTATATGTTTGTGTCTGTGTTTGTCCCTCCAACATCACTTGACAACTGATGCTGGTGTGTTTACAACCCTGTAACTTAGCAGTTTGGCAAAAGAAACCAATAGAATAAGTACTAGGCTTACAAAGAAAAAGTCCTGGGTCGATTTGCTTGATAAAGATGGTGCTCCAGCACGGCTGTAGTCAAATTACTGAAACAAGTAAAAAAAAAAAATAGTATATATATATATATATATATATATACACACATGACAATACATGCATATACTTATGCACGAATACACACTATGAATGCCTGTTTGGGGTTTGTATGTTTGTTCAGGGAGAGAGGTTGTTTTTCTACAATACAGATGTATCAAAGTTTTATTTCATGGAACTGAAACAAAAGACTTGCCAATGAAACAAATGCTTCAGGGAAGAAAGCTAAGAATATTCAATGGAAGGGGAATAACTATACTATCTTAATGTTGACAGAGAAGCCTAAGAGAGAAAGAAGCTTTTGCACTGTTAATGTAAGTATTCTGTATACAAATCACTATGTGAATTTGAGATAAATTAGTATATATATGCTAGCAGTAACCAAAAGCTAAGATTAAATTATATTAAACACACACACACATGTATATGTATAGATATATTTATACACATATATACATTATGTAATTATATATATATATCTATACGTACAAACAAAAACAAAACCAGAGATAAAGGAGATCTTTAGATCCAGAGAATAAATGTTACCAATGTAATTACTTTTCTGTGTAATACTTGTATGTGTAATACTTGTATGTGTAATGCTTGTGTGTGTGTGTGTGTGTGTATGCATATGCGTGTAGGTGTGTCTTGTGTGTGATTATGTATGTGTTGTTTGAATGTGCCCATGTATGTGTATGTATACAGATAGATAGATAGATAGATTAGATAGATAGAATATATATATATATATGGTTATATGCATATATTTATATATTATTTATATAAATGTAGGTATGTACATATATGTATGGATATATGCACATGTTTATATACTATTTACATTATATATATATATATATATATATATATATATATATTATATATATATATATATATATATATATATATATATATATATATATATATATATATATATATATATATATATATATATATATATATATATATATATATATATATATATATATATAATATATATATATATAAAAATTATATATATATATATGTATATGTATATATATGTATAAATTTGTATATACATATACATAAATATACTTATATAAATTAATGTGTATGTATGTATATAGAATTTATCAACATACACATGCAAAGACACAAAGATTCACATGTATAACTCCATGCACATGAAGAATAAACAAATAACATATATTTTCCAACATATACATTTGCACACTCAGCTTAATAACTTACTACAAACAATAGTTGGTACAACTGATGCAATACACCTACAAAAAAACTTACATATACACATCTTTATATATATGCATGTGTATGCATACACACATATATATATATATATATATATATATATATATATATATATATATGTATGTATATATATATATATATATATGTATATATATATATATATATATATATATATATATATATATATATATACATAGATAGATAGATAGATAGATAGATAGATAGATATAGATATATATACACAGATAAATGTATGCATATACATATGTAAGTGTATATCTATGTGTGTGTGTGTGTAATATCTATTAAATATACAATAGAACGCTGAAATTAATAACTTGCCCTTTAACAATAAATTTGTGTACAATGCACACAATACATATATACACATTTCACATATTTACACTACAACAGATAAAGAGCACTGTTTACTTTGATTGTAATAATTCTTACAAATATAAGATGATGATGATTGATGATGATGATGATGATGATGATGATGATGATGATGATGATGATGATGATGATGATGATGATGATGATGCTGATGGGGGGAGGAGGAGGAGGCGGAGGTCAATGACTACCTCTATGATGACAATAAAGACAACAATGCTGATGATGGGAACAGTGATGATGATGATGATGATGATTGATGATGATGATGACGACGATGAAGATGATGATGATAGAAGATGATGATGATGATGATGTCAGTGTTGAGGATGATTATGATAATATCAACCGCAATGAAACTGATGATGACTATAATGATGAAAACAACGATGATGATGAGGAGGATGATTATGATGATAATGTCAACTGCAATGAAGATGATGATGGTGATGATGATGATAATGACAACAAATGACAGTGATGGTGGTGGTCTTGATTAATATGAATATTAATGTTTTATATATATGGTGTGTGTGTGGTGTGTGTGTGTGTATGTATAGAGAGAGAGAGAGGAGAAAAAGAGAGAGAAAGGGAAAGAGAGAGAGAAAGGGGAAAGAGAGAGAGAAGGGAAGAGAGGAGGAAAGAAGAGAGAGAAAGGGAAAGGGAGAGAGAGAAAGGGAGAAGAGAGAGGAGAAAGGGAAAGAGAGAGAGAAAGGGGAAAGAGAGAGAGAAAAGGGAAAGAGAGAGAGAAAGGGAAGAGGAGAGAGGGGAAAAGGGAAAGAGAGAGAGGAAAAGGGAAAGAGAGAGAGAGACATAGGTGGATAGAGTGAGAGTCTTACAGACAGACAGACTGACAGTAGGATGGACAGATGGAGGGACAAACGGACGGACAGACAAACAGACAGACAGATAGATAGACATATAGATAAATAGGTAGGTAGTCATTCACACACATATGTGTCCGTATGTATATGATGTGTATGCATGTGTGTGGTGTGTATTATGTATGCGCAATGTACCTAACCATCGTTGGTTATTTGAGTAACTAGTTTGAGTGTTTTTTGTGTGTGTGCATGTGCCTGTGTATGCGTATGTGTTATGCTATGAGTATAAACAAAACATACACACATACAAAAAAAAATGCACGCACACACGCACACACACACACACACACACACACACACATATACAGACACATACAGACACATACACACCCATAACAGACAAAAAGAAAGTGAGATGTAGAGTGATTGACTCTACTTTTATACAGCAGCATTCTGAATTTCTGAACAGGATGGAATTGTTCCTTTTATTCATTGGTGTTATGGAGAAAGGTAATGCATCTCATTTAATAAAACTCAAACAGTTATCTGCTAATGTGACACTATATACATGTGATAGATTATAAGTGTGTAGGTGGTGTGTGTGTGTGTGTGTGTGTGGTACACATATACATATGTATCATTATAGGTAATATACCTGGTAAAAGATACCCATATTATCGAATGTGTCCACACACACATGCAGCATTCACACACATAGATATATATGATAATGTGTGTGCATGCCTGTGTGTGAGTGTGTCAGGGTGTGTGTATATACATATATATATATATATATTATACATATATATATATATATATATACATATATATATACATTAATATGTATACATATTTGTTCATATGCACACATAAATATGTGTATCTGTGTATATATATATATATATATATATACTATATATATATATATATATATAGATAGAGAGAGAGAGAGAGAGAGAGAGAGAGAGAGAGAGAGAGAGAGAGATATGTTATGTATATATATATATGCACATACATACACATTTGAACATACGTATACCAAATATATATATGCATACATAAATGTATATATGGCATGTGTAATATATATATATATATATATATATATATATATATATATCATATACATATAGATACATATGCATACACACACATGCACACACACGCACACGCACACATACACACACACATCCACACACACACACAAACATCCACACACACACATCTTGGACATATACAAATATAAGTACGTGTACATGTATTACATGATATAAAATATATTTTATTGTAGAATTTTCTTTTTATCATGACAAACTGCATTCATGCTTGGAAAAATTTATTTCTAAACTAACAGTAATAATGCATTGTTACCATTAATTTAGAAATGAAGGTTCCCAGTTCAAATGAGGTTGGTACTATACACACATCCTGGAATAAGAATCTAGATTACAATATGAGTTATAACTATCAAATCATAGCTTTGATGTAAATAGGAAAAAAAAATTTTCTTTTCTCCTGATCAATTAAATACTCAAAAGAATTATGATTTTATTTGTTCTAAAAGTGTTCTTATCATTTTACACTCTTTTTATGTATATATATATATATATATACTATGTAGAAATGGTTTTATATAGCTAGATGCATTTCCCACTGTGTACCATAAATTTAGACAAGACAAGAGAAGCAAGCAAAATTTTTTCTTCCTATCAAAGTTTATTTTCCATGAGAATAAAATAAGCATCAACAAAATATTGGGGCTTAATTAAATTGATTAATAAGTTTTTGGCCTGATATAAAGCATATTATGTATATAAAAATTAATATAGACATATACTATATTTGTAGGTTAAGCAGGGCTACCATTGGTTTCATGTTAAGAAAGATATCTCTTAACAGTTATGAAACCTGTCACATGAGATGTTGATATTCATCTATATCTTCGATGAAAACATCCACCAATGCAGTGTCGAGCAGTCATTTTCACTCTTCAATATTAATGTATATGTACATGTATGTGTGTGTGTGTGTGTGTGTGTGTGTGTGTGTGTGTGTGCGCGCGCGCACACACATATATATACACACACACACATATATATATATACACACACACACATATATATATACACACACACATATATATCCAGTATATGTGATTGAAGTAGTATTAAATAGTCATCTATGCATCATACTTAATGTATATAAACAGTTAATCAGCTAGTTACTATGTATTATGATATTCATCCTGAGATAACATTATAACATCTCTTATAGGTGTACTATGTTAAATATCAGAGGGAGATAAAAAAGAAAACACCTCTTTTTTATCCCCCTCCATGTTTTGAATATTTTCTTTACATAGATAGCTCTTTCTCTCTCTCTTTCTCTCTCTCTTTCTCTCTCTCTCTCTCTCTCTCTCTCTCTCTCTCTCTCTCTCTCTCTCTCTCTCTCTCTCTCTCTCTTCTCTCTCTCTCTCTCTCTCTCCCTCTCTCCATTTATGTGTTTGTGTGTGTCTGAGTATTAATCAATGAAATTCCAACTTAGTCTGATTTTCACATTTTATTATTTACAATTTTACAATATTGAAATAAACTAGTATTTTTATGCATTATGCCTGATATATATATATATATATATATATATATATATATATATATATATATATATATATATATATATATATATATATGCATACACACAAATGCATGTGCACACACACACACACAGATACAGATACACGCACATACACACGCAATCACAAATACACATACACACATATATCTGGCTTCCGCACAGTTTCCATTATTAAATTTCACACACAAAGCATAGTAAACCCTAGACTATTGTATACTAAACTTCCCGAAGAGTTACACAATGGGATCCAACTCTGAGTCATGTATCTAAACAAAGTCAGTATCTAAACCCATGCATTCATCCATTTATATGCATGGAGGTTTATTTAATCTCAGTACAAATCTCAATTTTGAAGTTGTAATTTAAAATTAATGTCTAGACAAAATCATTAGCATACTGGGCAAAATAATAACATTTTGTCTGACTTTACATTCTGAGTTGATATTCTGCCAAGGTCAATTTTGCCTTTTGTCCTTTTAGGGTCAATAAAATAAGTACCAGTTGATTACTATGGTTAATGTAATTGACTTACCCACTTCCCTAAAATTGCTGGTCTTGTGCCAAATTTGAAATCAATTTGAAATTATTGATTTATTAAATATGTGGGAGGTACAGATGATTCTTTTTGACACACTATTTCGCTGTATTTTTGTTTTGTCGATGCCCCCCCCCAGGCGAAGAAGTAGGATCTCCCAAGACATATAAATAGAGGTAATCTGGCCGTGGTAGGAGTGTTGAGTAGCAGTTGAGTAGCAGTTGTGTAGCGATCATCCGAAGGTGCTAGATAGCAGTTGCTTGAGACATAACAATTTTATTGATCCAAGAATAATAAAAGATATCATTGACCTTGGTGAGAATTGAACTCAGAATGCAAAGAGGTATAATTAAATACTACAATATATTTTTTTCCCAATACTCTGCCAATACTGCCAATTCCTGTCAATGCTATCTGGCAGGAGTTGAGTAGTCTGAGGACTGTGGTGAGCTGAGCCTGCTTTAGCAGATCTTAGGTCAAACATCCTTACCAAATGATTAGAGTGTTTGACCCATGAGCACAAAGTTTTGGATTCAATTCCTGGACTGGGCAGTGTGTTATGTCTGTGACAAAAAGCTCTATTTTTCATGTTACTCCAGGCTACCTAAATGTAAGTGAGTACCAGCCAGATGCTGGTGCAGCTCTCTCTTTCTTTCTTCTGCTGTCACTTCCTG
Source organism: Octopus bimaculoides (assembly GCF_046866305.1). Lineage (NCBI taxonomy): Eukaryota > Metazoa > Mollusca > Cephalopoda > Octopoda > Octopodidae > Octopus > Octopus bimaculoides. Next base: position 84,933,593 of record NC_142930.1, on the reverse strand, counting down.
GTTGCGCTGATCGTTCGGCATTCATGGAGCATAGAGGGTATCTATGCCTGCTTGTGACTATATGGGTGCCTAAAATCAATTAGCAAAAGCATGGTACATTGTTGCAAAGCTACACTTGTTTGGCAATGATAGCTGGCCGTTTATACTATTTCAGAGAATGTAACAGATATGTGAGGCCTGCAGGGAGTTCAGAATCCTGACTGACCAGTACAGGATCACAAGCTCTCTAAGTTTTGTACATGTATGTGCACACACACACACACACACACACACACACACACACACATGCAGATGTTCTGCAACCAGTGAACAAAAGAAATAAATATTCACAGAAAAGATTTCTTTAAAATATTTTAAATGAGCCTTCTTTAAAATAATGTCTGTGCAGAAAAGAAGGGCTTTGTCAAGATCAGTTATCAAGACCTGTTGTCAGGTCCTAATTTCACATGCTAATATAGTTTTATTAACCTTTCATCCCCTGGCACAAAGCCACTGCCCTCAGTACTACTCCCCAGCAAGTTACTTGGTGACCTCACAAGCACTGGTGCCACATAAAAAGCATCCAATACACTCTGTAAAGTGGTTAGTATTAAGAAGGAGATCCAGCTGAAGAAACCATACCAAAGCAGACAGAACTTGGCACAGTTTTCTGACTTGCCAGCTCCTGTCAAACCATCCAATCCATGCCAGCATGGAAAACAGATGTTAAATGATAATGATGACGAAAGACAGGGTGCGGCAAAATTAATTTGGAACAATTTTAAGCTTACATTTGCACAAGTATTCAGTGCAAACATAATTTTGTCATAGGAAAAAAGTTTGCACAACATTAAATTTTTGCACACACTGATTACTAAAGATTAAAGCAAACATTGGTATCAACCAAAAATAATTTTCACAGCAAGACTTAAATGTGTTTACATTCAGTTAATAAAGCATTCTTACACTAGTAACAAAAATAACACAACTAAAATATTGAATTAAACAAGATTCTTTCTAGTAACACAGCTCCAACAAGTTCACAGGATGTATGCTACACTCTTTTGTACTAAAAACAAGAAAACTGCCCATCTTTGTTCTGCCATTTAAGATGTGTATTTATTCACTTACCACCTATTTGTATGCATTGTTTTTCTGTCATACACAAATGTATACAAACATCAAGCCATTGAAGGAGTCTCTATCTAGTTGCTTGGATTGCTAGAAAGAGTAGCCAAATTTCCTTCATATCACATCCGTCCACCATCTTAAACAAAGAAGAGCACAGAATACAGATGAGGATCTGTTGGAAGTTCAGCTCTAGTTAGTAGTGACATTCAACTTGGCTGCAGTGGAATTATCAAGATACCAATAGCAAAGTGAAATGATGATTGGTATTATCAAACTGTTGCAGCCATTATCTACAATCACTTGTCATAAAGAATATGAAACACACTCCAGTCTGTTTCACCATATATTTTACTTCACTATAACTTTGCATTTGTGTAGAGTTACAGCGAAATAGGTTATTAGCCTTTATCTAAACTGTTTTGTACTTCAGTGTATCAAAGGAATAGGTAAATTAACATTTTTTCACAGGCTGACTATAAAGAGTATCCTGCACAGTACATGAAAATATCAAAATTCTTTCGATCATTTCCTCATTTTGTTTTCTGGTCTTCATAAAATAAGAAATAGTTTCTGCTTTATTCTATGTCTTATAAGAAAGTTCAATCTTAACTTTTTGAACTTTAAAAATTCAACTTATCCAATTATTTCTTTTCTAATTTACTTCTTAGCTTAAGAGAAATATAAATCTTTTTTTTACACATGATAAATGTTTCAAAAACACATTCCAACATATGCTAGCATGGCACTTGGAAGTTGATGATGATGATGATGATGATGATGATGACGACGACGATGATGACAGAGACAACAATGGCTTATATTATTATTCTGTTACTCAATCTAGCCAGTGGATAAGGAATAAATTTTTCATACTCCTCTACATTTATAAGTTTATCAGTCAAAAAATTAAAATCGGTTGTCGATTTATTATTTTGACAAAACATAAAGCCATGTTTTTGATCCAGAATATAAAGGGGTTGAAATCGATCTCAATTTATTCTGAGTATGTATTTTATAGGCCCCAGAAGGATGGAAAACAATGATGACTCCCACACATTTGAACCCAGAATGAAGATGTCTCACCCTAAATTCTGTAAGTTAAATAATCCAGAGCACAGTAACTCAATATTGATTTAGTGTGTTTATCAGTGCTGATAGGAGATGGTCATATCTGGAGTGCAGCATTTTAACACTCCTCTTAATCTTGTCATTTATGAAGCTCAACATTCTGATATCAAATCTTTCTGTCATTTTTCCCCCAACATGTTCGTTCAATTTCCTCCTCTACAAGTACCTTATTCATAGTTCACAGTAATTTTCACTCAGAAAATTACCAGCTGCTACAAAATAGCCATACCAGTGAACTCACTTTCCCTTCATGCATCAGCTGTCATGATCTAAAGTCTAACTATTCTCTCAGCCATTTTAATCCCTTAATTTTAATGAAAGCAGACAATTCCCATCCAACAGTTAAACTTCAATTCATTTCTCCTCAGGTTCTGCAGTTCAATAATATACTTTCTCATTCAAAGACCATTTCTAACTAAGGCATTAACCCTTTTATTACCATAATTCTGTTGAAAAAAGCTGTTTTTGTTCTTATTAATTTTGAAAATGACAAAGAATTCAGTAAAATAATGTTGTCGTTATTAAACTGGTGTTTACAACATAAATTAACATGAAATTTTGATAAGCACAGAAGTGGCTGTGCGGTAAGTAGCTTTCTTACCAACACATGATTCCGGGTTCATTCCCACTGCATGGCACCTTGGGCAAGTGTCTTCTACGATAGCCTCGGGCCAACTAAAGCCTTGTGAGTGGATTTGGTAGACGGAAATTGAAAGAAGCCCGTCGTATATATGTATATAT